>NC_134397.1:172120844-172255548 GCF_050003625.1 Haematobia irritans | reverse complement strand
AAAATGATGTCGTCGAAAAAGTATTAAAAATGTACTTTTCGAAGCCAAAAGGTGCTAAAAATATATAATATCAAATTTAAAGACTATTGTATAAGTACACGTATATTTAAATCTACACCGCTATGGACAATTTGTTTTAGAGTTTCTAAAAAAACTGTAAATTTTGTAAAAATTTTATTTCTGCAAAAATTTTGTAAAAACTGCAAAAAAAAATTGTAAAAATTTTATTCCTATAAAAAATTTGTCAAAGTTTTTTCTATAGAAAATATTGTCAAAATTTTATTTCCATAGTAAATATTGTCAACATTTTATTTCCATAGTAAATATTGTCAAAATTTTATTTCTATAGAAAATATTGTCAACATTTTATTTCCATAGAAAATTTTGTCAAAAATTTATTTCAATGGAAAAATTTTGTCAAAAATTTATTTCCATAGAAAATTTTGTCAAAAATTTATTTCAATAGAAAAATTTTGTCAAAATTTTATTTCCACAGAAAAAAAAAATTATTTTATAGAAAATTTTTGCAAAATTTTATTCCTTTAAAAAAATGTTGTCAAAATTTTATTTCGGTAGTAAGTAGTGTTAAAATGTTATTTCCATAGAAAATATTGACAAAATTGTATTTCTATAGAAAATTTTGTCAACATTTTATTTCAATAGAAATTTTTGTCAAAATTTTATTTCCATTGAAAATTTTGTCAAAATTTTATTTCCATAGAAAATGTTGTCAAAAATTTATTTCTAAAGGAAATTTTGTCAAAATTTTATTTCTATAAGAAAAATTTTATTCTTATAGAAAATTTTGTCAAAATTTTATTTCTACAGAAAAGTCAAAATTTTATTCCTATAAAAAATTTTTCAATAATTTGTAGAAAATATTTTCAAATTTTTATTTCTATAGACTATTTTGTCAAAATTTTATTTCAATAGAAAATTTTGTAAAAATTTTATTTCCATAGAAAATTTTGTCAAAAATTTATTTCTATAGGAAATTTTGTCAAAATTTTATTTCTATAAAAAATTTTGTCAAAATTTTATTTCTATAAGAAAAATTTTATTCTTACAGAAAATTTTGTCAACATTTTATTTCCATAGTAAATATTGTAAAAATTTTATCTCCATAGAAAATGTTGTCAAAATTGTATTTCTATAGAAAATTTTGTCTACATTTTATTTCAATAGAAACTTTTGTCAAAATTTTATTTCCATTGAAAATTTTGTCAAATTTTTATTTCCATAGAAAATGTTGTAAAAAATTTATTTCTATAGGAAATTTTGTCAAAATTTTATTTCTATAAGAAAAATTTTATTCTTATAGAAAATTTTGTCAAAATTTTATTTCTATAGAAAAGTCAAAATTTTATTCCAATAGAAAAGTCAAAATTTTATTCCTATAAAAAAATTTGTCAATAATATGTAGAAAATATTGTCAATATTTTATTTCTGTAGAAAAATATTGTCAAAATTTTATTTCTATAGACAATTTTGTCAAAATTTTATTTCAATAGAAAATTTTGTAAAAATTTTATTTCCAAAGAAAATTTTGTCAAAAATTTATTTCTATAGGAAATTTTGTCAAAATTTTATATCCATAGGAAATTTTGTCAAAATTTTATTTCTTTAAGAAAAATTTTATTCTTACAGAAAATTTTGTCAAAATTTTATTTCTATATATATTCTATATATATATATATATATATATATATATATATATATATATATATATATATATATATATATATATATATATATATATATATATATATATATATATATTGTCCGATTTACACTTATATGACCACCGTAAACTCTGAGACCATAGTGTCACTCCGATTTACTAGAAATTTTGCACAGGTGGTAGTATTAACATTCTAGCTACGCCAGAGATGAAAAATGATGTCGTCGAAAAAGTATTCAAAATGTACTTTTCGAAGCCAAAAGGTGCTAAAAATATATAATATCAAATTTAAAGACTATTGTATAAGTACACGTATATTTAAATCTACACCGCTATGGACAATTTGTTTTAGAGTTTCTAAAAAAAACTGTAAATTTTGTAAAAATTTTATTTCTGCAAAAATTTTGTAAAAACTGCAAAAAAATTTGTAAAAATTTTATTCCTATAAAAAATTTGTCAAAGTTTTTTCTATAGAAAATATTGTCAAAATTTTATTTCCATTGTAAATATTGTCAACATTTTATTTCCATAGTAAATATTGTCAAAATTTTATTTCTATAGAAAATATTGTCAACATTTTATTTCCATAGAAAATTTTGTCAAAAATTTATTTCAATGGAAAAATTTTGTCAAAAATTTATTTCCATAGAAAATTTTGTCAAAAATTTATTTCAATAGAAAAATTTTGTCAAAATTTTATTTCCACAGAAAAAAAAAATTATTTTATAGAAAATTTTTGCAAAATTTTATTCCTTTAAAAAAATGTTGTCAAAATTTTATTTCGGTAGTAAGTAGTGTCAAAATGTTATTTCCATAGAAAATATTGACAAAATTGTATTTCTATAGAAAATTTTGTCAACATTTTATTTCAATAGAAATTTTTGTCAAAATTTTATTTCCATTGAAAATTTTGTCAAAATTTTATTTCCATAGAAAATGTTGTCAAAAATTTATTTCTAAAGGAAATTTTGTCAAAATTTTATTTCTATAAGAAAAATTTTATTCTTATAGAAAATTTTGTCAAAATTTTATTTCTATAGAAAAGTCAAAATTTTATTCCTATAAAAAATTTTTCAATAATTTGTAGAAAATATTTTCAAATTTTTATTTCTATAGACTATTTTGTCAAAATTTTATTTCAATAGAAAATTTTGTAAAAATTTTATTTCCATAGAAAATTTTGTCAAAAATTTATTTCTATAGGAAATTTTGTCAAAATTTTATTTCTATAAAAAATTTTGTCAAAATTTTATTTCTATAAGAAAAATTTTATTCTTACAGAAAATTTTGTCAACATTTTATTTCCATAGTAAATATTGTAAAAATTTTATCTCCATAGAAAATGTTGTCAAAATTGTATTTCTATAGAAAATTTTGTCTACATTTTATTTCAATAGAAACTTTTGTCAAAATTTTATTTCCATTGAAAATTTTGTCAAATTTTTATTTCCATAGAAAATGTTGTAAAAAATTTATTTCTATAGGAAATTTTGTCAAAATTTTATTTCTATAAGAAAAATTTTATTCTTATAGAAAATTTTGTCAAAATTTTATTTCTATAGAAAAGTCAAAATTTTATTCCAATAGAAAAGTCAAAATTTTATTCCTATAAAAAAATTTGTCAATAATATGTAGAAAATATTGTCAATATTTTATTTCTGTAGAAAATATTGTCAAAATTTTATTTCTATAGACAATTTTGTCAAAATTTTATTTCAATAGAAAATTTTGTAAAAATTTTATTTCCAAAGAAAATTTTGTCAAAAATTTATTTCTATAGGAAATTTTGTCAAAATTTTATATCCATAGGAAATTTTGTCAAAATTTTATTTCTTTAAGAAAAATTTTATTCTTACAGAAAATTTTGTCAAAATTTTATTTCTATAGAAAAGTCAAAATTTTATTCCAGTAGAAAAGTCAAAATTTTATTCATATAAAAAATGTTGTCAAAGTTTTTTCTATAGAAAATATTGTCAAAATTTTATTTCCATAGTAAGTATTGTCAAAATTTTATCTCCATAGAAAATTTTGTCCAAGGGAAAACGCGTGTAAATCGGTGAAATCGTTTATTAAAAAAATCAAATTAAATTTCTTTTTAAAGTTCAATTAGTATTAGGAAAAATATTCAGCTAGGCTTTCGCTTTTCCAAATCCGAATTGCCGGGCCTCACGCTTGACACCTGCCATCAGATTTTGTACAGCCACCTTGTCCACCTTCTTCGCCGCAGAAAGCCAGTTTGCCTTGAACTGCTGCTCGTCCGTAGCAGTTTTTTTTTGGTCTTCTTTAGGTTCCGCTTGACAATAGCCCAGTATTTCTATAAGAAAAGTTTTATTCTTACAGAAAATTTTGTCAAAATTTTATTTCTATAGAAAAGTCAAAATTTTATTCCTATAAAAAATTTTGTCAAAATTTTATTTCCATAGAAAATTTTGTCAATAATTTGTTTCTATAGGAAATTTTGTTAAAGTTTTATTTCTATATAAAATTTTTTTCAAAAATTTATTTCTATTGGAAATTTTATCAAAATTTTATTTCTATAAGAAAAATTTTATTCTTATAGAAAATTTTGTCAACGATTTATTTCTAAACAAAATTTTGTCAAAATTTTATTTCCTTTTGTTTTGTTATTGTTGGTTTTGTTCTTTAATCATTGTTGTTGTTTTTTGATTTCAGCTTAAAATCATGCATTTACTAAACTACAAGTGTAGCTTAACTAACAGAGGAAAATAATGTTTGTCAAATTTATTTGGGCAAAGCCCTATAGACTGCAAGATGGTTGGATGGACGCACTTGCAGCAAAACTATCAACCAATTATCAGAATAAATTCAGACAGTTCATTAAACCACAATTTGACGGTGGCAAAGGAAAAGAGATATGTTTGTACAGATTTATTTCGGCATAACCCGGCTATTATGTAAAACCTTTTTTCGGAGGGTTTAAGTTTGTTGAACAAATCATCAAAATCGGTTCAAAATTTCATGCCCCCGAGGTGACCAACTTTCAACGCCTACAGGTCAGCCAGTGGAACCACTAGGGACCCACAAATTTGCAAACTTAGAGAAAAAATTATATTGATATCTTTATCCGTGCAAAAGTTACAGAATTATTTCCAATAAAAGGCGATTTGGAAATATATATTGTAGATTGTATATAATTGTCTAATTTTTTGTAGAACTATCATAATTGTGTATATTAGTAATATGTCTGAGGCCATTGATTTTGATGTTTGTTTACTTTGCCCTTTTCAAACTTTTTATTTTGGCATTTTTTGCAATAGCTTTTGTTCTTTTTAATTTGAAAATGACATTAAATAAATTGGCATTTTCACTAACAGAATTTAATTAATTTTCTGTGATTTTCATAAAATGTCATGTACTTTTATTAAAACATAGAAGCTATCCACCCATACATCAATCCATCTAGGCCTTGTGGGTTGACATGATTTGTTTTCAGAATATTTGATATTTCACATCGCTGACGCAAAATCTGTATGAAATTGCCCTTGCCAAAGGTTCTATTATTTTTTTGGGAATTCTGCGAAATATGCACCCTTTTAGAGGACAGTTGATGAGATTTACTTGTTCACTTTTAGATTGAAGGATTTCAGCGCTCCATGGTGGATTTTTTGTAATTCAATTCTTTGAAATCTAAATAGTGAAGCTTAATATTTCTGCTTTGAAATTTAAAATTACAAACGCAGTCTTGAGATTTTAGCAAAAATCAATTTAGGGTTGTTCAAAGTGAATATAGTTCAGTAAAAAGTGTGATTGAAGTACTTACTTTGGGGGGAATATTCTGCCCAGTAAATTTTTCCAATATATAATCATTTAGATACTCTCAGATATTTCAGCTTGACAAAATTTTCTATAGAAACCAAATTTTGACAAAATTTTCTATAGAAATAAAATTTGGCGAAATTTTCTATGGCAATAAAATTTAAAAAAAAAAAATTCTATACAAATAAGTTTTTAAAAAAATTTCTATAGAAATAAGATTTAAAAAAAAATTCTACAGAAATAAAATTTTGCCAAAATTTTCTATAGAAATAAAGTTTTGCCAAAATTTTCTATAGAAATAAAATTTATTACAAAGTTTTCTATAGAATTAAAATTTTGAGCAAAAATTTTCTAGAAATTAAATTTTGAGAAAAGTTTCTATAAAAATAAAATGTTAACAAAATTTTCTATAGAAATAAAATTTTGACAAAATTTTCTATAAAAATAAAATTTTGACAAAATTTTCTATAGAAATAAAATGTTGACAAAAGTTTCTGTAGAAATAAAATGTTGACAAAATTTTCTATAGAAATTAAATTTTGACAACATTTTCTATAGTAATAAAAATTTGACAAAATATTCTATAGAAATAAAATTTGGGGAAATTTTCCATAAAAAAAAAAAAAATTTGAAAAAAAAATTCTATAGAAATAAGAGTTATAAAAAAATCTATAGAAATAAAATTTTGACAAAATTTTATACAGAAACAAAATTTGGACAAAATTTTCTATAGACACAAACTTTTGCCAAAATTTTCTAAAGAAACAAAGTTTTGCCAAAATTTTTTATAGAAACAAAATTTTGACAAAATTTTCTGTAGAAATAGCATTAAAAAAAATCTATAGAAATAAAATTTTGACAGTTTTCTATAGAATGAAAATTTTGAAAAAAAATCTAGAAATAAAATTTTGAGAAAAGTTTCTAAAAATGTTGAGAAAAGTTTCTAAAAATAAAGTTTTGACAAAATTTTCTATAGAATTAAAAAAAATTCTATAAAAATAAAATGTTGACAAAATTTTCTATAGAAATAAAATTTTAACAAAAGTTTTTATAGATATAAAAATTTGACAAAATTTTCTATAGAAATAAAATTTTGATAAAATTTTTTATAAAAATAAACTGTTGACAAAATTTTCTACACAAATATAATTAAAAAAAAATTATGGAAATAAAATTTCGACAAAACTTTTTATGGAAATAAAATAATGACAAAAGTTTTTGTAGAGATATAATTTTGACAAAATTTTCTATAGAAATTAACAAAACTTTTTATAGAAATAAAAATTTGACAAAATTTTCTATAGAAATAAAATTTTGACAAAATTTTTTATAAAAATAAAATTTTGGCGAAATTTTCTATACAAATAAAATTAAAAAAATCTATAGAAATAAAATTTCCACAAAACTTTTTATAGAAATAAAATGATGAAAAAAGCTTTTGTAGAGATATAATTTTGACAAAATTTTCTATAGAAATTAAATTTTGACAACATTTCTTATAGTAATAATATTTTCAATTGTTTTGGTTTGTTATTGTTGGTTTTGTTCTTTATATAAATCTTTTCTTAATAAAATTTTCTATACAAATAAAAATCAGACAAAATTTTCTATAAAAAAAAATTTTTGACAAAATTTTCTATGAAAAAAAATTGACAACATTTTCTATAAAAATAAAATTTTGACAAAATATTCTATAAAAATAAAATTTTGACAAAATATTCTATAAAAATAAAATTTTGACAAAATTATCTATAGAATTAAATATTTAACAAAATTTTCTATAGAAATAAAATTTTGACTAATTTTTCTATAGAAATAAAAAAAATTCTAAAAAATAAAATGTTGACAAAATTTTCTATAGAAATAAAATTTTAACAAAATTTTCTATAGAAGTAAAGTTTTGACAGAACTTTCTATAGAATTAAAATTTTGACAAAACTCTCTATAGAAATAAAATTTTGACAAAATTTTCTGTAGAATTAAAATTAAAAAAAAAATCTATAGAAATAAAATTTTGACAAAGTTTTCTATAAAATTAAAGTTTTGAAAAAAAAATTTTCTAGAAATAAAATTTTGAGAAAAGTTTCTATAAAAATAAAGATTTGACAAAATTTTCTATAGAATTAAAAAAAAAAATCTATAAAAATAAAATTTTGACAAAATTTTCTATAGAAATAAAATGTTGACAAAATTTATTATAGAAATAAAAATTTGTCTTTAGTGGCCATTTTGATAATTGCTCGACTATGACGTGTACACTAGTATGTAGGTGTAGCCCTTAAAATTCCCTTTTTATTGTGGTTTCTTTGACATATTATTCATGAAAATTTTAAGATTATTCATCACAATATGCTATTTAGCTGCAATCAACATCATATTCATTTGTTATAACTGTTTGTTTCGTTTATTTTATCAAAATATTTTCCATCTATTTGTCGTTTAAGCCTTAGGGTAGCATATTAATCTTAGGAAAATTTTGTTTTATTTTCTTTTTTCTACAAAAAAAAAAACGAATTTCATTTTTCACAAAATGCTACATTTACATTATTAATACATTCGTTGAGACTATATTTGCTGTTAATGCTCATGCTCTTGGATTTACCATTTCAAGGACATTTAAAGAAAGACTGCCAGACAGATAACTAAAATTCCCACGACCAATGAGTAAAACAATAATGAAACGGGAAAAACAAAAAATATCCTAAAAAAAAAAATACAATATTTATTTTCTTAAGGCATTGTTTTATTTTTGGGCGTTTCTAGCTTTCAGGCGGGCTACATCAGAGATCATATCACTCTAGCAAAGTAATTCTTTGCATTCTCATTAAACCCAAATCAAGTTGAAAAATGTAAATTACATTTCTTCTGCCATAGATAAACAACATAAGGCCTGAAACGCATATTTTGGCAAGCCGATTTTGGGTGCCAAATAATATCCTCAAAAAAAAATATACAAAACGAAGAAGAACCAGCATCCTCATCATCATCATGATGATGCTGATTGCCTTTAGTCAAATCTAAGCAATAATACAAACGCCAGATTAATCTTGGAAGTTTTCGGTACGTTAACTTTCTTCCTCTGTATCTTTCGGAGGGATTTTGTGGCTTTCTGGCATTGTACTTCATTTAAATGGAATTTCGTAGAGGGCAAAGTAATTAGACCTCATCATAGAGTTGCAGCATTGGTATTAACTTCTTTCGGGGCCAAAAATAAAATGAACCTTTTGCCCTACGCTTCCCCCACCCATGAGAAATTGTATGTCTACACGCAAAGAAAAAAAACGTTTGGAAAACGTGTACCGAAAACGTTTTTCTTTTGTTAGAGTTTTTTGAATTGCTTCGAAAATTTTAAACTTTTATCACCAAAAAAATTCGTTTGTTACAAAGTTTTTATTTTTTCAATAAAAAAAGTTATTTTTGAAACAACAACAGAGTCCATTTCGTTTATATCAAACACTCTTCTTTTCTGACTTTTGGTCTTTAATAAAACACATTTTACAGTTCAAAATTTAATATAGTACAATGTAATGTTGAACATTTTTTTCGGAATCTTCCGAACATATGTAGAATGTATGTAAAAAAAAAAAAAAAACTTTGGTCGAAGCAGGGATCGAACCCACGACCCTTGGCATGAGAGTCAGACGTAGCAACCACTGCTCCACGGTGCCAAACTAAATGTTTGTTTCTGTTAAATAAACTTTGTTTATTCGGTTCGTGGGCGCCGCAAGCTATGCTATATAAATATAACTTATATGGATATTTATCTATTGATGACCATAACAGGTACATAGCTCAGTGGTTAGTGTGTTGGCTTACAAAGTGCATGGTCCGCGGTTCGATTCTCCGTCCAGGCGAAAGGTAAAAAAATTTTAAAAATTTATAAAATCGTATAATTTCTTCTACATTGTTTGTATTACAGAAAAAGGTGCTAAGAACTAAAAATCTTCGTGGAAGTGAGAAAGATGTGAGGGAAAATGCAATTAGCCAGAAAAAAAAATTTTTTTGAGTTAGTCTTTATGAAATTGTTTTTACATCCTGGAAAAGAATAAACGTTTATCACAAAAAGTATATACTTTTCTTCCAAATACACTCCCTTACAGCGAAAAGCAAATGAGAAACGAACTTTGTTTGTCTAAAATTTCGTTTGGGAGGAAAGAATTATTTTTTTGCGTGTACATTCTCACATGTGTTGGTATTTCTAGCCTAGAAATTGGAATTTGTCAATTGGTTTCCGTACACATTCCACTTGAAATTAAATTCGTAAAATTAATTTCTCTTTTTCCTTAAAGTAGGACTTGTCTTCAATGCTGAATTATGGGACAAATGAGAAAGATAGAGAGAGTGAGGAAATTTAAATATGGAATTTTTGTGAAGTTTATGTAAATGGGTATGGAGAGCCTTGCTATTTCGAAATGTGTGGCATTTGTCACATTATGGTATCAATTTCTTTTTACCAATTTTCTCTTTGATTTATGTACCCAAAATTAAATAGGATTTTTGTTTTTAGTTTTCGTTTTAAGCATTTGAGCAAGTGAAAAATTTATGTAAACAGGATTGCAAAATTTATTTTAATTTTAATTCAAATTTTGAATTTTGACTCTGATGCCAAATTCCACATTGAAAAAAGTATTTACGTGATATTGAAGGTTAGGTAAGGTGGCTCGATGTATCAGGCGCACTTAGACTATTCAGTCCATTGTGAAACCACATTGGTGAATTTCTCTCTTATCACTGAGTGCTGCCCGATTCCATGTTAAGCTCAATGACAAGGGACCTCCTTTTTATAGCCGAGTTCGAACGGCGTTCCACATTGCAGTGAAACCACTTAGAGAAGCTTTGAAACCCTCAGAAATGTCACCAGCATTACTGAGGTGGGATAATCCACCGCTGAAAAACTTTTTGGTGTTCGGTCGAAGCAGGAATCGAACCCACGACCTTGTGTATGCAAGGCGGGCATGCTAACCATTGCACCACGGTGGCTCCCGCAAGCCCGCAAATTTACAAAATATTAAGGACAAATTTCTTTAAAATAATGGCGTTTTAATTAAAATAAAATTTATAATCTTTGCTTCAAAGATTTTTTTCATTAAATTTAGGACACAAATTTTGTAAATGTTCGTCCCTCCGTTAAAGTCGCATGTCTTTGAACTAAGGCAAAATTTCCTTAAAGTAAAGAAATACATTTTTGATTTAAAGAAATTGTCCTTAAATTAATATTCCTTAATGTAAAGAAATACATTTTTGATTTAAAGAAATTGTCCTTAAATTAACTGAAATATTGAAACTTTAGATTAAGGATAGAAACGCTTCAATTATAGGCTAAGACTTATTTTGAGGATTACAGATCACTATGCCGCAATATTTGATATATATGTCATTACACTGGAAACATATTGGCCTAATATTGAGGATTAGGCAAAGCAAAATTTTGGACATGCATTTACACAACATTAAGGACAAATTTCTTCAATATAAAGAAATTTATTTTTATGTAAGGTTGATATCATTACAGTCCGGGTTTTCGTCCAAATTAATTATTCTACATCCCAGCAAAAAACTTTGGAAGTTGTTATAAAGGCACAATTTTAAAATCACTTCCAAAAATGTCCTTCCACGGATGTTATATATTTTAACTACACAAAAAGTTCTTTTGATTGAATTTTTTTTATAATTCGCTTTTTTCATATTTTTGATGTGTAATTTTAGCTTTTTTTGTTTGTTTCAAATACATTAAAAATCGAGTCAGTATTATTAAACTGATACATATTAATGTAAAAATTGTTAAATCCATTCTAAAAAAATTGCGATTTTTTTGATAATATTTGAGGTCAAACGTTTAGAATACATTAAAAACTTATCAAAATTATTTATTTGACAAAATATAACATTTTTTTAAATTCACATTCAAAATAATGAGTTACGATCACACCTTAAGAAGTGATGCAAATTCAGCGCAACGGCTGTTACGAATTCATTTAGGTTAGGCTAAATCATTTTCCTGCATTGACAAACTATTGTCCTGCGGCCAATGATTTCAAGTCCTTAAAATATGGATTTTGTCAAAATTTTATTTCTATAAAAAATTTGTCAAAATTTTATTTCTATAGAAAATTTTCGTCAAAAATTTATTTCTATAGAAAATTGTTTTCAAAATTTTATTTGTATAGAAAATTTTGTACAAATTTTATTTCTATAAAAAATTTTGTCAAAATTTTATTTCTATAGAAAATTTTGTCAAATTTTTTACTAAATTTTGTTTCTATACAAAATTTTGTCAACATTTTATTTCTATAGAGAATTTTGTAAAAATTTTATTTCTATAGACAATTTTGTCAAAATTTTATTCCTATAGAAAATTTTGTCAAAATTTTATTTCTATAGAAAATTTTGTCAAAATTTTATTTCTATAGAAAATTTTGTCAAAATTTTATTTCTATAGAAAATTTTGTCAAAATTTTATTTCTATAGAAAATTTTGTCAAAAAAGTATTTCTATAGAAAACTTTGTCAACATTTTATTTCTATAGAAAATTTTGTCAAATTTTATTTCAATAGAAAATTTTGTCAACAGTTTATTTGTATAGAAAATTTAGTCAAAATTTTATTTCTATAGCAAATGTTGTCAAAATTTTATTTCTATAGGAAATTTTGTCAAAATTTTATTTCTATAGAAAAT
Organism: Haematobia irritans; assembly: GCF_050003625.1. Taxonomy (NCBI): domain Eukaryota; kingdom Metazoa; phylum Arthropoda; class Insecta; order Diptera; family Muscidae; genus Haematobia; species Haematobia irritans. The sequence continues at coordinate 172,243,415 of NC_134397.1, read as the reverse complement.
TGTGTCAAAATTGTATTTCTATAGAATATTTTGTCAAAATTTTATTTCTATAGGAAATTTTGTCAAAATTTTATTTCTGTAGAAAATTATGTCAAAATTTTATTTCTATAGGAAATTTTGTTAACATTTATGTCTATAGAAAATGTTGTCAAATTTTTTCTTAATTTTGTTTCTATAGAATATATTATCAAACTTTTATTTCTATAGAAAAATTTGTCAAAATTTTATTTCTATAGAAAATTTTGTTAAAATTTTATTGTTATAGAAAATTTTGTCAAAATTTCATTTCTATAGAAATTTTTGTTAACATTTTATTTATATTGAAAATTTTGTCAAAATTTTATTTCTATAGAAAGTTTTTTCAAAATTTTATTTCTATAGAAATTTTTTTCAAAATTTTATTTCTATAGAAAATTTTGTCAAAATTTTGTTTCTATAGAAAGTTTTGTCAAAATTTTATTTCTGTAGAAAATTTTGTCAAAATTTTACTTCTTTAGAAAATTTTGTCAAAGTTTTATTTCTATAGAAAATTTTGTTAACATGTATGTCTATAGAAAATGTTGTAAAATTTTTTCTTAATTTTGTATCTATAGAATATATTATCAAACTTTTATTTCTATAGAAAAAATTGTCAAAATTTTATTTTTATAGAAAATTTTGTAAAAATTTTATTTCTATAGAAAATTTTGTTAACATTTTATTTCTATTGAAAATTTTGTCAAAATTTTATTTCTATAGAAAATGTTGTCAAAATTTTATTTCTATAGAAAATTTTGTCAAAATTTTATTTCTATAGAAAATTTGTCAAAATGTTATTTCTATAGAAAATTTTGTCAAAATTTTATTTCTATAGAAAGTTTAATCAAAATTTAATTTCAATAGACAATTTTGTAAAAATTTTATTTCTATAGAAAATTTTGTCAATATTGTATTTCTATAGAAAATTTTGTCAAAATTTTTTTCTATAGAAAATTCTGTCAATATGTTTTTTCTATAGAAAAATTTGTCAAAATTATATTTCTGTAGAAAATTTTGTCAAAATTTTATTTCTATAGAAAATTTTGTCAAAATGTTATTTCTATAGAAAATTTTGTCAAAATTTTGTTTCTATAGAAAATTTAATCAAAATTTAATTTCAATAGACAATTTTGTAAAAATTTTATTTCTATAGAAAATTTTGTCAATATTGTATTTCTATAGAAAATTTTGTCAAAAATTTTTTCGATAGAAAATTTTGTCAACATTTTATTTCTATAGAAAATTTTGTCAATTTTTTCTAAATTTTGTTTCTATATTATCAAACTTTTGTTTCTATAGAAAATTTTGTAAAAATTTTATTTCAATAGAAAATTTTGTAAAAATTTTATTTCAATAGAAAATTTTGTCAAAATTTTATTTCTATAGAAAATTTTGTCAAAATTTTATTTTTATAGAAAGTTTTGTCAAAATTTTATTTCTGTAGAAAATTTTGTCAAAGTTTTATTTCTATAGAAAATTTTGTTAACATTTATGTCTATAGAAAATGTTGTAAAATTTTTTCTTAATTTTGTTTCTATAGAATATATTATCAAACTTTTATTTCTATAGAAAAATGTGTCAAAATTTTATTTTTATAGAAAATTTTGTAAAAATTTTATTTCTATAGAAAATTTTGTTAACATTTTATTTCTATTGAAAATTTTTCAAAATTTTATTTCTATAGAAAATGTTGTCAAAATTTTATTTCTATAGAACAATTTGTCAAAATTATATTTCTGTAGAAAATTTTGTCAACATTTTATTTCTATAGAACATTTTGTCAAAATGTTATTTCTATAGACAATTTTGTCAAAATTTTGTTTCTATAGAAAATTTAATCAAAATTTAATTTCAATAGACAATTTTGTAAAAATTTTATTTCTATAGAAAATTTTGTCAATATTGTATTTCTATAGAAAATTTTGTCAAAATTTTTTTTCGATAGAAAATTTTGTCAATTTTTTCTAAATTTTGTTTCTATATTATCAAACTTTTGTTTCTATAGAAAATTTTGTAAAAATTTTATTTCAATAGAAAATTTTGTAAAAATTTTATTTCAATAGAATAATTTGTCAAAATTTTATTTCTATAGAAAATTTTGTCAAAATGTTATTTCTATAGAAAATTTTGTCAAAATTTTATTTCTATAGAACATTTTGTCAAAATTTTATTTCTTTTGAAAATTTTGTCTAAATTTTATTTCTATAGAAAATTTTCGTCAAAATTTTATTTCTATAGAAAAATTTCGCAAAGGTTTTATTTTTATAGAAAGTTTTGTCAAAATTTTATTTCTATAGAAAGTTTTGTCAATATTTTATTTCTACAGAAAATTTTGTGAAAATGTTATTTCTATAGAAAATGTTGTCAAAATTGTATTTCTGTAGAAAATTTTGTCAACATTTTATTTCTATAGAATTTTTTTTTTTGTAGAAAGTTTTGTTAAAATTTGATTTTTATAGAAAATTTTTTCAACATTTTATTTCTATAGAAAATTTTGTCAACATTTAGTTTCTACACAGGAAAGTTAGTAGCTTGCCATGTTCAGTATTTTGATTGAACAGTCTGTAAGCATTGTTTTCGAAATAAATTCTTAAAATATTTAAAATAAATATGCGCCAAATAATTTCACTGATCACTTCGATGCTCAAACGATTTCCGGAAGATCTCTTACTGTATCAAGATTCTGTTTAAAAGATAGTAAATTTAATTTCAAATCATTTTAAGTTTCACAATTTAATATAATACAAGTAAAATTAAAAAATATATATAGTTTTCAATTTGTCTCTTCACTACAGAATTTTACTGATTCTATTACAAAAAAAAACATAAAATTGGCATCAGACCGTTATGTTTTTGTTGTTGAGGGAATTTAGAAAAAAAAAACCAAACAGTATCAACATATCCATAATCGATTTAAAGCATATAACTAATTCTAAACCAATGATAAATAGTATTTGTTTGTTTGCTTGTTTTCACATATGTGAATACGTTAGAGTATATTTTTCGAATTTATGCAATTAAATTTTATGTTTCCATAGAAAAAACACATACACACAACATCCGCATTGCTGGTAGTTTGCCACCGAAAGGTAACAGGATGTAGCACACACATGTTTTAGATTGATTTAAAGGGAAATAGTTTACTTCTAAATAGATCTGTTGCGACAATCCTTCTCTGTATTGATATGTACATGTGTAATTGTAGATTACTTTATTGCATGATATCGAATCAACCAGAAGACGAGCAATATGTTAGTCCTTTGATGATATTAAGGTGGGTAATGTCATATACAAATATTCTGTTTGTATGTCGAATAAGTTTTGCAGGACAAGGGAATAGGTCACGCTTTTATACAAGGCATACAAGAAGAAGTTACGTCGGTTATACTCGTTTGATTCTCATTGAGATCTGGGTAATATTCTGGGAAGTAGAGTAGTTTTTCTGGAAGTGGATGACTGAGTGTTCTGCGGAGACACTCGCAGGTAGGTCTGCAGGTCCAACACATAACCTTTCCTCAGAGTATACATTGCTTCCAATATTCGAACTGGTTAGATTCGTCAACTCTCTTATTGATCTACAGTTTCAATTTTCCAGACCTCATTTGGTGATTTCGAGCACCATATTTAAAGCGTGTTGCTGCTGAGTTTATGATTCCTGACAGCAAAATGAATATGAGAAGGTGGTGGCAAATCGCTGAAGTGCAATCATTCCGATTGCCTATCTTCTAATTGATATCCGTCCATATTTCATAGCATATAAAATCGGTTGATGTTGAGAATATAATGGGGGTAATTTGGTCACACATAATTCAACAACGGAACAAAGTATTGTCGTAAGGCCAACGACTTCATGTCCTTAAAATACGAATGTCATTTTGGCGTAGCATAGAAAATGGATTTATCTCATACAAAGATTTTTTACTTGACCAAAATTTGGAAAAGTTGAAATTTGCTTTTCCAAGGAGCTCCAGAGAGAAATCCAGAAGTCAATCGGTATATATCGGTACCAGATGATAGAGCTCACTGGCAATACCGTCAGATCTAGACCAATAAACACCGGTATCGGGTTTCAAGTCGGTAGCTTCTTTCGTTCTAACTTCCGAACAATTTCCATAGATGGACGGACATCGCTAGATTGACTTAGAATTTCACCTGGACCTATTCACCTAATATGGGTGCCTGGCCATAGGAACATACCGGGGAACTGCGAAGCAGATGAGCTAGCAAGGCTAGTAAATACCTTACATATTCCAGGGTAACTAGAATCTGTTGGTATGCCTCTGGCTACCTGCAAGCTATTACTGCGTGAGAAGGCTGTCATGATGGCAAATGTTCGATGGGAGAATTGCTAGGGTTGTAACTAGAGGTCTGCATAATTCCATTTGTAAATGCAGAGTACACGTGTACTTGCTAAATGAGTACATCTATTTGAGAGAGTCGCAAAACAATTGGTACACATTTTAATGAACACCAAAAGCCACGAGTAACTTCTTGTTGCTACTCTGATGTCTTCATTACCAACAAACACATATTCCTCTTTCTCTCCTATTGAAGTGTACTCAGAGTGATCACGCCGAGTATGTTGCGAGAACAAAACTTCATAGAGTACTCCATGTACCACGTGCAGTTTCAGAAATACAAGAAAACAGTTACTCTCCATAATATATGTTTTCGGATTGATATAAAGAACGGCAAACGTTAAGGTAAGTGTGTGACATACATAAATATATGAAATATGTGACATACATACATATCTATGATTAATAATAATGGAAAGTTTTGCTTCGCACATAACTGAGAAATACTTGTGGTACCACGTGAAGTGAAGAGAATCCATGTTGTACTTTTTCTCAAGTACTTACATTTTTATTGTTCCTTTTTTCGGAACACATATTGTTTCGGATAAGTACACACAAAAATTTTTTTCTCTGATTCAATCACCAAATTAATTGATCCAATTAATTTTTTAATTGAAATGTCTTCAATCACGAAAATGATAGTATCAATCACAGTTTTAATTGGGCATAGAAAAAATTCTTGATTAAAAACTTAATTGATTTTTTCAGCAAAATTCAATTAATTTTTTAATTGATTCAATTAAAAATTTAATTGATGTTGATTGCAAAACGCAATTAATTTATTAATTAAAAAAGGTAACTATTTTTAATTACTTTGTTAGATTGGCTTAGAGTTTTTATTTGGATCAACAAATGATTGTTTGAAATACATTTTTAATTAAAAAAGTAAAAAAAAATCAGCACTTTTTTTAACTGAATTAGTCTTCCGAATTTGATTAAAAAGTTAATTGTATCAATTAATTTTTTAATTAAACATTTTAAAAATTTCAATCATTGACTTAATTAACTTAATGTTTCTATCATGATTAAAAAGTTAATTGTATCAATTAATTTATTAATTGAAAAAATTTTCAACTTCAATTAACTTTTTAATTGGAAATATTTTGGTGATACTTTTTTCTGTGTACTTGGTGGTATTTGACAAGCAAGTGTTCTCTTCACTTCACTACTTGCGCTCTGAGAGAAAGACAGTGTATGTACTATATTCGACAGCGAATTGCATACATGTAGTAATAAGTTATTCGATGCAGACCTCTAGTTGTAACGACACCAAGCAAATATGGCCCCATTTAAACTTAAACCGCATGCTAGAGTTCTCGAGACGTCAGATATCACTCCTGATATCTACTATAACGGGTCGCTGCCTGATAGGCGATTTTGCAAAAACTATAGGTGCGAAGTATAATGACTATTGTATGAGCTGTCATGATGCGGGGAAAAAGAATCAATTAAACACCTCTTGTGTGAGTGTCCTGCATTCTGTGTAAGGCGTAAGCAAATTTTAGGGGCATATAGCTTCAGATTACTGGCGGACCTGGAAAACGTTAACTTAAGCAGTCTGCTAATGTTTTTGGAACAATCTGGTTCGTTCAAGAGAAGAAAATAATCGAGAAGCTTTAGCGGTTAGTTTAGGTTAAAGATTCAGATTAAGATTCAGGCTCACTTAGACTATTCAGTCCATTGTGATACCACATAACTAAAAGTACCTATTACATATGGACACTTCTAGTTTTAACCGCTGAACCTTCTCGATTATTTTCTTCTATTGATCTAACCAGATTGTTCCAAAAACCTTAGCAGACTGCTTAACTTAACGTTTTCCAGGTCCACCAGTAATCTAAAGCTATATGCCCTTAAAATTCGCTTACGCCTTACATAGAATGCAGGACACTCACACAAGAGGCGTTTAATTGATTCCTTTTCTTCCGCATCATGACAGCTCATACAGTAGTCATTATACTTCGCGCCAATAGTTTTTGCAAAATCGCCTATCAGGCAGCGACCTGTTATAGCAGATATCAGGAGTGTTATCAGACGTTTTGAGAACACTAGTATATCTAGTGTGCGGTTTAATTTTGAATGGGGCGATATTTGCTTGGTGTCGTTACAACCCTTGTCATTCTCCCATCGAACATTTGCCATCATAACAGCCTTCTCACGCAGTAAGAGCTTGCAGGTAGCCAGAGGCATACCAACAGATTCTAGTTCCCCTGGAATATGTAAGGTAGTTCCTAGCCCTGCTAATTCATCTGCTTCGCAGTTCCCCGGTATGTTCCTATGGCCAGGCACCCATATTAGGTGAATACTGTACTGCTCAGCCATCTCATTGAGAGATTTGCGGCAGTCGATGACGGTTTTCGAATTAAGGAACACAGAGTCCAAGGATTTACTGCAGGTTGACTGCCTGAGTATATATTAATGCCAGTATATTTCGGAACATTACTTATCAGCCAATTCGCCACCTCTCTTATTGCTAATATTTCAGCCTGAAAAACACTACAGTGGTTAGATAAACTTTTCGTTATTTGAAGTTCCAGATCTTTAGAATATACTCCGAAACCCACTTGTCCATCCAATTTGGAGCTATTAGTGTAGAAATCTATATATCTTTTATTCCCCGAAATCTGTGTACACCACGCCTCACAGTTGGGAATTAGAGTTTCAAACTCTTTGTCGAAAAGTGGTCTCGCCAAAGTGTAATCCACTACGTTAGGCACATCTGGCATTGCTTTGAGGACCGAACTGTGGCCGTACCTTTTTTCCGGCCACAGCGATTGATCGCGCAAATGCACAGCCGTTGTTGCAGCTGACTGTTTGACCAAAATGTCTAAAGGCAATAGATGCAGCATGATATTAAGGGAATTAGTTCCTGTCTTACTGAATGCGCCTGAGATACACAAGCACGCCATATGCTGAACTTTGTCTAAACTTGTCGGCTGCCGGCCATCAGACTACAACACCATATAGCATTATAGATCTAACCACTGCCGTGTATGCACATTTTTTGGTTTTAGTGCCCACTTTTTTCCTATTGCCTTTTTGCACGAGTACAAAGCTACCGTTACTTTTCTCGCCCTTTCTTCAATATTAAACTTAAAGTTCAGCTTCCTGTTCTCAATAACGCCAAGGTATTTTGCACACTCACCAAAGTGAATTTCAATACCCCTAAGGATATGGGCTTGACCATGGGATCTTTGCAGTACATGACATGACATGAGTTCTGTCTTTGTAGGATTTACCCCAATTTATCACAATGGACTTAATAGTCTAAGTGAGCCTGAATCTTAATCGGGCTGCGACATTAACCTTTAACCTACCCCAAGGTCATTCTCCTTTGCCCATTTCTCAGTCATGAGGAGGACTCTCTGCATAATATCTCTGATTGTGGATGGGAATTTTCCCCTGACTGCTAGAGGCACATCATCTGCGTATTCCACCACTTTTATCCTTTCTTTTTCTAAGGAAACCAGAAGGTTGTTTATAGCAACATTCCAAAGAAGAGGTGATAGACTCCTCCTTGGGGAGTGCCTCTGTGTGGCTGAAATACGTCTCTTCACTAGAAGTTCGTTTAACAGCCTAAGTATACCTGGATCAACATTCAGAGTTGTCAGTCCATTTAATATCGAGCTCGGATGGAAGTTACTGATTGCCCCTTCGATGTCTAGAAACGCCACGATTGTGTATTCATTGACATATAGTGAGCTTTCAATAAAGCTGACTAGTTCATGCAATGCGGTCTCAGTAGATCTGCCCTTCGAGTATGTATGCTGTCGTTTCGAGAGCAAACATGAATCGACGCCAGTTCTAAGACAAATATCTATCATCCTCTCCAAAGACTTAAGAGCTCACCATAAACTAATCAATTAGAAGCTAAGGCATAATTTACTCATTTATTATCAGCCTTTATGTTTCAGGTTAGCTGAACCTTATGCTACGAAACTTTCTAACTGTATCTTCTAAATGTGGACCTAAATATAGGCGGACAGACTGACAGTTTTCATTCGATTCAGGAAGCTCCGAAGGGCTTCAATTCTTGAGGTCTCCGGACATCCTTTGTGTGTTTGGAGATCCCATTTCGGTGAGGTTATAATAAACTTTGAATTGAGAATTTAATTCACTATATCCAAACCATATCCCCAGACACCATCTCATGTTCCGTGAAACGTTTGAAGGAAACCGAGTCGGTGGAACAACAAAAATTTAAATTGTCTCACATGGAATGTTTGTAGATGATGTTCATTTGATAGTTTTAGACGATGCCATCGTGTGGAGTGAATAGACCATACTACCATAGATACTTGTGTCATTTCTACTACTATGGTGGCGCGTCGCGTTATCTTTATCGATGTCATCGTTGTTTATGCTTCCTTCCGTGTAGCACACACAGACAGTTAGTGTCGTTGAGAGTACAGAAGTTTTCATTATTGTTTACCAGCGTTTGTAGATAAACATAAACAGTCGAGTAAGACAAACAAACAGCTGGAGCATCATCATCATCATCAGCTGGTAATATTGGCGAACAAACATTCGCGCACACAAAACCATCGAAATCAATTGCACAAGGAATATGAAAAGTTAGATTACTTTAGCAATCTATGGATATAAGAGGGTGGTCTAAAAATTATTTGGCAAATTTTATAATCAATTAATTCGACCAAGATGTTGTATATAGAAATCGATGTGGGTATAAAAATATGGGTGGCATGGAAATTTTGATACATTTCGACTGCCAAAAGCACTGTGGCACAACCGCGATCCATTTAGTATTTTTTCATCACAATTACTCTATATAGAGTTATTCTGCCCTAAATGTGAACGTTTCGCAGATATCAACTCAACTCTAAAAATTATTAATAGCGGACATTGAAGAAATAAATATATTCCAAAATGAGGATATTTTCAATTTTATCACAGGATCTCAACATTTTTGAGAGGAATATTCTCTATACCATATTTGTCCGCAAATGTGAAACGTGAAATGTGATTTTTTCCTCTACACTGAGGAACAGAGTATTATAAGATAGTGTATATATTTGAAACGCCCAGAAGGAGACGAAATACACACATGACGTCTTTAGAAATAATGCTTAGAGCTGGCCCTTGAGCCGGTTGCCACAGGAGGTAGAATTCTATAAAAAATGCTTTTGGTAGATTTTGCAAAGAGGTACTTCTTCATAAATTTTCTATTGAAATAAATTTTTGACAAAATTTTCTATAGATTTCTATAGAATAGAATGAAAAAATATTCTGTGGAAATGAAATTTTGACAAAATCTTCTATGGAAAAAAAAATTGACAAAATTTTCTATAGAAATAAAAATTTGATAAAATTTTCTATAGAAATAAAATGTTAACAAACTTTTCTACAGAAATAAAATTTTGACAACATTTTCTATAGTAATAAAATTTTGACAAAATTTTCTATAGAAATAAAATTTTGACAAAATTTTCTATAGAAATAAAATTTTGACAAAATTTTCTAGAATAAAATTTTGACGAAAATTCTATAGAAATAAAATTTTGACAAATTTTCTTCCGAAATAAAATTTTGACAAAATTTCCTATAGAATAATAATTGGACAAAATGTTCTATAAAATTTTCTATAGAAATAAAAATTTGATATAAGTTTCTAAAGATTATTTCTTTAGAATATAGAATAAAAATTGGACAAAATTTCCTATGGAAATACAATTTTGACAAAATTTTCTGTAGAAATAAAAATTTGACAAAATTGTCTATAGAAATAAAAATTTGATAACTTTTTTTATAAAAATAAAAAAATTTCTTTAGAAATAAAATTTTTACAAAATTTCCTATAGAATAATAATTGGACAAAATGTTCTATAACATTTTGATGGCATTTCCTATAGAAATACATTGTTGCAAAAAATTTCCTACAGAAATATATTGTTTACAAAATTTTCCAAATATTTTCTATAGAAATAAAATTTTGACAAAATTTTCTAAAGAAAAAACATTTTGACAAAATTTTCTAAAGAAAAAAACTTTGGCGAAATTTTCTATAGAAATAAAATTTTGACAAAATTTTCTATAGAAATAAAATTTTTACAAAATTTTCTATAGAAGTAAAATTTTGACAAAATTTAATATAGAAATAAAATTTTGAAAAAATTTTCTATAGAAATAAAATTTTGAAAAAATTTTCTTTAGAAATAAAATTTTGAAAAAATTTTCTTTAGAAATAAAATTTTGAAAAAAATTTCTATAGAAATAAAATTTTGAAAAAATTTTCTATAGAAATAAAATTTTGACAAAATTTTCTATAAAAATAAAATTTTGACAAATTTTCTATGGAAATAAAATTTTGACAACATTTTCTATGGAAATAAAATTTTGACAACATTTTCTATAGAAATAAAATTTTGATAACATATTTTAGAAAAATAAAAAATTTCCTTTAGAAATAAAATTTTGACAAAATTTCGTATAGAATAATAATTGGACAAAATGTTCTATAACATTTTGACGAAATTTCCTATAGAAATAAATTAATGACAAAATTTCCTACAGAAATAAATTGTTTACAAAATTTTCTAAAGAAATAAAATTTTCAAAATATTTTCTACAAAAATAAAATTTTGACAAAATTTTCTATTAAAATAAATTGTTTACAAAATTTTCTAAAGAAATAAAATTTTCAAAATATTTTCTATAGAAATAAAATTTTGACAAAATTTTCTAAAGAAAAAAACTTGACAAAATTTTCTTGGAAATAAAATTTTGACGAAATTTTCTATAGAAATAAAATTTTGACAAAATTTTCTATAGAAATAAAATTTTGACAAAATTTTCTATAGAAGTAACATTTTGACAAAATTTAATATAGAAATAAAATTTAAAAAAAAAATTCTATAGAAATAAAATTTTGACAAATTTTTCTATAGAAATAAAATTTTGACAAATTTTCTATGGAAATAAAATTTTGACAACATTTTCTATAGAAATAAAATTTTGACAAAATTGTTTATAGAAATAAAAATTTGATAACATTTTTTAGAAAAATAAAAAAATTCTTTTAGAAATAAAATGTTGACAAAATTTCTTATAGAATAATAATTGGACAAAATGTTCCTATAGGAATAAATTTTGACGAAATTTCCTATAGAAATTAATTAATGACAAAATTTCCTACAGAAATAAATTGTTTACAAAATTTTCTAAAGAAATAAAATTTTCAAAATATTTTCTATAAAAATAAAATTTTGACAAAATTTTCTATTAAAATAAATTGTTTACAAAATTTTCTAAAGAAATAAAATTTTCAAAATATTTTCTATAGAAATAAAATTTTGACAAAATTTTCTAAAGAAAAAACTTTACAAAATTTTCTATGGAAATAAAATTTTGACAAAATTTTCTATAGAAATAAAATTTTGACAAAATTTTCTATAAAAATAAAATTTTGACAAAATTTTCTATAGAAATAAAATTTTGACAAAACTTTCTATAGCAATACAATTTTGACAAAATTTTCAAAAGAAATAAAATTTTGCAAAATAAGATTTTTTTAGAAAATCTAAAACAAAAAAAAATCCAACTCGGTCTATATTTTAATTTACGTATATTTTTACAATAGTCTTTAAATTTGATATTATGTAATTTTAGCACCTTTTGGCTTCGAAAAGTACATTTGTAATACATTGTTAGTACCTTTTCGTCAACATCATTTATCATCCCTGACCTGTAATATAATCTGTATTTCTCACTGACATAGATTAGCTTTTAAAAATTCACCCAATATGAGTTCTTGACTATACCAAGGAACTTATACCAAATGAGTTTTAAAGACTCCACCAAGATCGTCTACCGCTCATACACAAAATCATGGACATTAGCCCCGTTTACCCCAAACTCCAAAACTTGAAAGTTGCCAAAAATGGATGTCTCCTAAGAGCTAATCTTAAAATTGACCAGCACTCACTGATAGGACTCATGTTTACCGCCTATGCTAAAGCTGTGAGCTGTGTGTTTAAGAATATATGTCGAAAATGAGACAGTAAATTTATGAAAATTTTATTTCTCCGCGTAGACCAATTTTCCGCTTTCTCTTGTGTTCTCATTTGTTATGTGGCAGACATATTTCAATCTAGTTTTTATGCTCACATTATTGACCCTACCTCGATTAATACAATACACTACCTTTCAGCACACTATAGCCTCAACTAAGTACCTAAGACTTTTACAGTTCTCTTTCATCTAAGGTGCGATGCAGTTAGAAAAAGTGTGAATTTTTTGTTGACTTTTCCAACACTTTACCTTGTCTGAACCTATTGAAATTTTACCGAAAAAGAAACAAATAACTAAAATAAATATTTGCTCAGTAGACCCTGCAAAGAATATAAAACCAAAGAAAACAGCCAATAATGCACAACAACAAATAATCCATTTATACAAAGCGGCCAATAAAAAATAAATCTTACTATATATATAAAGTTGAAAGTTCGGAAGGTCTACATAAGCCCCAGAACGTCCAGATATCTAATTTCAAGTACATTGGGGGAAACTACTTTTCAAGATGCTCAATAACAGAGATCTTGGGATCGGTCTATATGGCGTTGTACCTATGTGAACTGCAATACCCGGAGAATTTTGTTAAAATTTCATTTCTATAGCAAATTTTAACACAATTTCATTTCTATAGGAAATTTTGTCAAAATTACATTTCTATAGAAAACATTTTTATAGAAAATTTTATTTTTAAAGGATATTTTGTCAAAATTTCATTTTTATAGAAAACTTTGTCAAAATTTAAAATTAAATTTAAAATTAAAAAAGAATATTTTTTAAAATTTTATTTTTAAAGATTATTATGTCAATATTTTATTTTTATAGAAAATGTTGTCAACATTTTATTTCTATAGAAAAATTTGTCAAATTTTTATTTTTATAGAAAATTTTGTCAAATTTTTATTTTTATAGAAAATTTTGTCAAAATTTTATTTTTTTAGAAAATTTTTTCAAAATTTTATTTTTATAGAAATTTTTTTCAAAATTTTATTTTTATAGAAAATTTTGCCAAAATTTAATTTTTAAAGATTATTTTGTCAAATTTTTATTTTTATAGAAAATTTTGTCAAAATTTTATTTTTACAGAAAATTTTGTCAAAAAGAAAATGTTGTAAATTTTTTTTATAGAAAATTTTGTTAAAATTTTATTTTTAGTTGTTGTATAGTTGAACTTTTAGTATAATAATTTGTAGAGTTTGTAAGTCTTGAGGTAAATTTTATTTGTTTTATTACAACATGACCCCAAGCCATCCAAACTCTACAAATAGTTATATGTTTATAGAAAACTTTGGTAAACTTTAATTTTTATAGAAAATTTTGTCAAAATTCTGTTTTTATAGAAAACTTTGTCAAAATATTTTTTGATAGAAAATTTTGCAAAAAATTCTTTTTATAGAAATTGTGGCCAAAATTTTATCTTTATGTAAAATTTGGTTAAAGTTTTATTTTTATATGTTTTTTTCAAAATTTTATTTTTATAGAAAATTTTGCCAAAATTTTATTTTTAAAGATTATTTTGTCAAATTTTTATTTTTATAGAAAATTTTGCTAAAATTTTATTTTTATAGAACATTTTTTTTCAAAATTTTATTTTTATAGAAAATTTTGCCAAGATTTTATTTTCATAGAAAATTTTGTCAAAATTTTATTTTTATAGAAAATTTTGTCAAAATTTTAATTTTAGTTGTCGTATAGTTAAACTTTTAATATAATTATTTGTAGAGTTTGTAAGGCTTGAGGTAAATTTTATTTGTTTTATTACAACATGATCCCAAGCCTTACAAACTCTACAAATAATTTTATTTTCCATAGAAAATTTTGTCAAAACTTTATTTTTATAGAAAACTTTGGCAAACTTTAATTTTTATAGAAAATTTTGTCAAAATTCTATTTGTACAAAAAACTTTTCGAGAATATTTTTTGATAGAAAATTTTGCAAAAATTTCTTCTTATAGAAATTTTGGTCAAAATTGTATCTTTATATGAAATTTGGTCAAAGTTTTATTTTTATAGAAAATTTTGCCAAGATTTTATTTTTATAGATAATTTGTTCAAAATTTTATTTTTATTGAAAATGTCAAAGTTTAATTTTTATAGAAAACTTTGTCAGAATATTATTTCTATAGAAAATTTGGTCAAAAATTTATTTTCATAGAAAATTTGGGCAAAAATTTATTTTTATAGAAAATTTGGTCAAAGTTTTATTTTTGTACAAAAGTTTGCCAAAATTTGATGTTTTATAGAAAATGTTGTCTCAATTTTATTTTTATAGAACAATTTGACAAAAATGTATTTTTAATAGAAAAATTTGTCCTGAATTTATTTTTGTAGAAAATTTTGTTATATTTTCGTTTCTGTAGAAATTTTATAGAAAATTTATTTTATAGAACATTTTGTCAATAATTTTATTTTTATAGAACATTTTGCAAAATTTTGATTCTTATAGAAAATTTTTTTAACAATGTATTTTTATGGGAATTTTTTTAAAACTTTATTTCTATAGGAAATTTTTATTATTTATTTTTAATTTGTCAAAATTATATTTATAGACAACTTTGTCAAAATTTCATTTTAATAGAAAATTGTGTTATTATACCCACCACCATAGAATGGTGACGGGGGTATAATAAGTTTGTCATTCCGTTTGTAACACATCGAAATATCGATTTCCGACTATATAAAGTATATATTCTTGATCAGGGAGAAATTCTAAGACGATATAACGATGTCCGTCTGTCTGTCTGTTGTAATCACGCTACAGTCTTCAATAATGAAGCAATCGTGCTGAAATTTTGCACAAACTCGTCTTTTGTCTGCAGGCAGGTCAAGTTCGAAGATGGGCTATATCGGTCCAGGTTTTGATATAGTCCCCATATAAACCGACCTCCCGATTTGGTGTCTTGGGCTTATATAAATCGTAGTTTTTATCCAATTTGCCTGAAATTTGAAATCTAGAGGTATTTTATGACCATAAAGAGGTGTGCCAAAAATGGTGAGTATCGGTCCATGTTTTGGTATAGCCCCCATATAGACCAATCTCCCGATTTTACTTCTTGGGCTTATAGAAACCGCAGCTTTTATTCAATTTACCTGAAATTGGAAATCTAGAGGTATTGTAGGACCACAAATACGTGTGCCAAATTTTGGTATAGCGGTCCATATTTTGGTATAGCCCCCATATAGACCGATCTCCCGATTTTACTTCTTGGGATTATAGAAACCGCAGTTTTTATTCAATTTACCTGAAATTGGAAATCTAGAAGTATTGTAGGACCACAAATACGTGTGCCAAAAATTGTGAGTATCGGTCCATGTTTTGGTATGGTCCTCATATAAAACGACCTCCCGATTTGGGGTCTTGGGCTTATAGAAACTGTAGTTTTTATCCAATTTGACTGAAATTGGAAATCTAGAGGTATTTTAGGACCATGAAGAGGTGTGCCGAAAATGGTGAGTATCGGTCCATATTTTGGTATAGCCCTCATATAGACCGATTTCCCGATTTTACTTCTTGGGCTTCTAGAATCCGAAGTTTTTATCCTATTTGCCTGAAATTGGAAATCTAGAGGTATTTTCGGGTCATAAAGAGATGTGCCGAAAACGATGAGTATCGGTCCATACTTTAGTATAGTTTCCATAAGAACGATCTCCCGATTTAACTCCTTGGGTTTCTACAAACCGTAGTTTTTATCTGATTTGCCTGAAATTGTAAATATTCTGGTATTTTAGGCTCACAAAAACGTGTATCGGATTATGTTTTTATCGATCCATTTGGTAATGCCTCCATATAGACCGACTTCACTTCTCGAGGGCGTAGAAGGCGCACTGATCATGAAAATTGCTTGAAACTCAATGTAAAATTTCCAGATTTTACTTCTACAGATTTAAGATTTCCAATCAAGACGTTATTTTATAATTTTCTTGCACACTTACAAGAGATGTTAATGATTCCTCTAAAACTCAAACAAAAGTGGTTCTTATAAATCCAGAATCTGATATAGTCCTCATAGGTGAAATCTTTAAATTTATCTTCGGGAAGTGTCCTCAAGTCCTCAAGTCCTCAAGCCCTCCTAAAATGTCAAAGGAAACCCTAATATTTGGTTCATGGTGGTAGGTATTTAAGATTCGACCCGGCCGAACTTAGTTCTGTATATACTTGTTATTTATACCCTAAACCACATAGTGGTCAGGGTATAATAAGTTTGATCGGCCAAAAAATGTGCCTACCAGAAATATTGATTTTAGACCCCATAAAATATATACCGATCGACTCAGAATCACCTCCTGAGTCGATCTAGCGCTTGGTGTCCGTCCGTCCGTCCGTCTGTCCATGTATTTGTTGTTCACAGGATTCCGGTCGCAATTATTAACCGATTTTGATGAAATTTGGTACAGGGAGTTTTTTGGGCACAAGGACGAACGCTATTGAATTTGGAAGAAATCGGATCAAATTTAGATATAGCTCCCATATATATGTATCGCCCGATTTCGACAAATGGGGTCACGTTGCGCGTTTTTTTCAAACGGATCGTCACCAAATTTGGCAAAAGGTAATCTTTTCCATCGCCCTTCAAGTCTGCAAAATTTCATCCAAATCGGTTCAGATTTAGATATAGCTGTCATATATATGTATCGCCCGATTTTCCCAAATTTGGCCACAAAACCTTTATTTATCAACCGATCTTACTCAAAGTTGGCTAAATATAATCTTCTATAGCACTAACTATATGTGCAAAAAATCATCGAAATCGGTTCTGATTTAGCTATAGCTCCCATATATATGTACCGCCCGATTTTTCTAAATTTGGCCATAAAACCCTTATTTATCAACCGATTTTGGCTAAATGTAGTCTTCTATAGCACTAACTATATGTGCAAAAAATCATCGAAATCGGTTCAGATTTAGATATAGGTCCCATATATATGTATAGCCCGATTTTCCCAAATTTGGCCATACAACCCTTATTTATTATCCGATCTTACTAAAAGTTGGCTAGATCCAGTCCTCTATAGTACTAACTATATGTGTAAAATTTCATCGAAATCGGTTCAGATGTAGATATAGCTCCCACATATGTATCACTCGATTTTGAAAAATTCGCCCCTAATAACTGATCTTACAAAAATCTTGCACAAGGTAACCTTTTGTGGTATTAATCAAACCCGCAAAATATTATGCAAATTGGTTCAGATTTAGATATAACTTCCATATATATGCATCGCTCCATTTTCCCAAATTTGGGCATAGTACTCTTATTTATTAACCAATGTTACTCAAATTTCAAATTTTGATGTACTAATCGATTGTACTTATACGTACTTATAGCTCTTACATAAGAATATTGCTCAATTTTTACAAATTTGTATTTATTACCCACACTAATTTAACGATTTTCTCTTTTTTAATAATGGACTCAATATTAGTGGCATACTAACTCTTTTGGTGCAAAATAAACTATAGTTCCTAATATTAGACATTGCTGCTCAGATTGTGACAAGATACCCATAAACATGTACCCCCCTTTATGTTCTCCAAAACCTATACCAATGATACCCCACAAATTCTTATATTTACTAATTCAGTAGGGGTGGTTTAGGGTATAATATAGTCGGCCCCGCCCGACTTTCTATTTTACTCACTTGTTCTAATTTGTTACATTGCAATTCTATAGGAAATTTTGTTAAAATTTCATTTTTATAAGAGATTTTTTTTTTAATTATATCTATAGGCAACTTTGTCGAAATTTCATAGCTTGAAGTAATTTTGAAAAAATTTCATTAGTCCAAATATCCGACAATATGTCATTGCTCTAAGAAATTTCGACAAAATTTCATTGTTCTACGAAATGTTAACTAAATTGCATTTCTATAGAAAATTTTATCAACATTTAATTTCTATATGAAATTTTCTGAAAATTTCATTTTAATAGGAAATTTCATTTCAATATGAAATTTTTTAAAAATGTAATTTTTATAAGAAATTTTCTAAAAATTTTATTTCTATAGGAAATTTGGTCAAAATTTCATTTCTATAGAAAACTTTGTCAAAATTTTATTTCCATAGGAAATTTTTGAAAATTTAATTTCTATAGGAAATTTTCTTAAAATTTTATTTCGGTAGGAAGTTTTCTGAAAAATTTATTTCTATAGGAGCAAATTTTTTCAAAATATCATTACCATAGGACTTGTTCCCAAAATTTCATTTCTATATTGAATCTTGCCTAAATTTCATTTCTATAGGAAATTTGCCAAAATTTTATTTCGTTAGGAAATTTTATCTAAATTTTCTTTTGTCTTAGTTTTATTACTTTTGGATTTTTTTTCCAAATTTTATTGCTATAGATTTTTTGTTGTAAAATTTAGTAAAAATCTATATTTGCATACCGTGTCATTTGCATGGCTGAGGTCATAAAACAATAGCAGTAGTTGGCTGGCACGCCAACCTTAGCCATTCTCTCTGCCTAACAAGAAAGGCAAAATCGTTAAATCTAACCGCAACCATCGTAGTCTTTTGAAGTGACATCTAATGATTGCAACAGCATCCACATAACAAATTGAGTTTTTTCGTCTTCCTTTGGGCTTTGAACTTTTGTTATGCTTTGGACCGTAGAAACCATAGAATTGCGAAAAAAGCAAGAGAATAACAATCAGCTCCTATATCATCATTGTTATCGTACCACCTGATTCCATGCCATCGATTTAGGCAAGAGCACTTCACTTTTAATGTGGGGGAGTAAAAGTTTGCCACGAATAACGCAATCACTGAGCTTGAATGCTCAATCAACCGCAGCATCCCTAAAAAATTGGCAAGACGACAAAAAAGAAGCACAACAAAAAAAAAAAAAAAAACTTTTTTAAAATTGTTTTCTTCTCCTTTATTTCTCGTGATTTTTTACATGGTGCTAATGGCCGCAAACATGGTATCTATAGAGGGATTTAGCTGTTTTTTTTTTTTTGGCTGGCAATGAAATCAATTGAAGGTAAACAAACTCCAATTAAATTTTTATACCAAGCCACGGGCTTAGATGGCCGTCACTGAACCGTCGAAGCATTACAAAATGTTATTCAAACACCTGTAAAAGAAACACAAATATTCCACAAAAAAAGTGTCGGATTTTTTTTCCCTCCAGGCTAGACATTGGGTGCTAATGTTTATCACTGGCCTTAAGAAATTTTCTCAACAAGGTAGGAAAGAGCAGGAAGTTAAACAAAATTCCCTTGTGAAATAAATGGGGTAACGGGTACAATGACTTGTCTTCGATCCTTTTGGTTGGGTAATCGACTATGGTTATTGAACTTGGGCAGTTATACATCAAGGACCGTGACAAATGACATTGAAGAAGACTTGGAAAATACAAAAATATTCCATAGAGATTTGTGAAATTTTTGAAAGTTGAATAAAATTGAATCAGAGTTGAATACTAAAGACCAGTAATTGATTGTGGGGGAAAAATGTTGACAACATAGTCTATGAAGGGCTTTTTCTATACAGAGGTTTGTTGTTCAAATTAAAGAAATTTTTAAAGTATTTTTTATATGGCTGCAATATTTAAAGCTTTTTGCTATCATTATTGGGAGCCGCGGTGGTGCAATAGTTAGCATTCCCGATTTGTATTCAAAGGGTGAACTTCTCACTTATCGATGAGTGCTGCCCGATTCTATGATAAGCTCAATGGCAAGGGACCTACTTTATATAGCAGAGTCCGAACGGCATTTCATATTGCAGTAAAACGTCTTTAGAGAATCTTCGGAAAATTTCATTCCAATAGGAAATTTTGTCAAAATTTCATTTCCATGCGAAATTTGGTCAAAATTTCATTTCTGTTGGAAATTTTTTCAAAATTTCTTTTTTATAGGAAATTTCATTTGTATAGAAAATTTTGTCAATATTTTATTTCTATAGACAATTTTCTCAAAATTTCATTTCTATATGCATTATGGGTTCAATATTTAAAGCTTTTTGCTATCATTATTGGGAGCCACGGTGGTTCAATAGTTATGTTAGCATTCCCGATTTGTATTCAAAGGGTGAACTTCTCACTTATCGATGAGTGTTGTCCGATTCTATGATAAGGGACCTAATTTCTATAGCAGAGTCCGAACGGCATTTCATATTGCAGTGAAATTCCTTTAGAGAATCTTCGGACATTTTCATTCCTATAGGAAATTTTTCAAACTTTCATTTATTTAGGATATATTTTGAAAATTTCATTTCTATAGGAAATTTTGCCAAAATTTCATTTCCATACGAAATTTGGTCAAAATCTCATTTCTGTAGGAATTTTTCTCAAAATTTCTTTTTTATAGGAAATTTCATTTGTATAGAAAATTTTGTCAATATTTTATTTCTATAGGCTAATTTTGTCATTATTTCATTTCTATAGACAATTTTCTCAAAATTTCATTTCTATAGGCTAATTTTGTCAAAATTTCATTTCTATACACATTTTTTAAAAAAATGTATATGAGTACAATATTTAAAGCTTTTTGGTATCGTTATTAGCAGCCACCATGGTACAATAGTTAGCATGCCCGATTTGTATTCACAAGGTGAACTTTTCACTTATCCGTGAGTGCTGCCCGATTCTATGATAAGCTTAATTACAAGGGACCTTCTTTCTATAGCAGAGTCCGAACGGCATTTCATATTTCAGTGAAACCACTTTAGAGAATTTCGAGAAAACTTCATTTGTGTAGGAAATTTTATTTTTATAGGAAATTTTGTCAACATTTCATTTTTTTTCAATATTTCATTTCTATAAACAATTTTCTCAAGATTTAATTTCTATAGGCTATTTTGGTCAAAATTATATTTCTATATGCAATTTTTCAAAATTTTTATATGGGGCATGCAGTTTTGCATGCCCAAAGAGTGAATATCTTATTTATCGATGAGTGATAAGAGATTCTATTATAAGCTCAATAACAAGGGACAGTCCAAACGGCATTTCGCATTGCAGTGAAACCACCTAGAGAATCTTTGAAACAATCAGAAATGTAACCAGAATTATTGAGGGGCCATGATCCACGGCTGGAAACTCGTTTGATGTCCGGTGGTAATTTAACCCATTTACCCTTTGCATACGAGACGGGCCGGCTAGAAATTGCACCTCTGTGGCTCTCAAAAACTTAGGATATCTGTCACGAAGTGTTACATACACAAACAAGCTTATTTTATTTGTCTGAAAATTCTTTGTATTGATTCAAATAATAAAAATATGTAGAGCTTGATTGCTATGTAATGCAACAAATTAGCGCTATAGTTTTTAGTTTTATGATTTTATTGTTCAATAGCGAAAAATATCGGTAATAACATCAACTTTTAGAATCAGTTTAGATTTGTTAGAGTTGGCTACCGTTCTCATTTTGATCAAATTGTCTATACACTCAAAAAAAAGTGAACTCTATATTTCACTAAAGTCAATTTAACTTTCGTTTAGTTCATGGAATTATTATGTTTGGAGAAAGTTTCCTCTACTCTAATATTTTTTTGTGTACGTTAGTTAAATTAACTAAAACCAAGGAAAAAAATATACACAAATGAAGGATAGAGATTAACTAAATTCGTGTCTTCTACAACATAGTTCAATATTTCTTTAAATTTGTAAATTTTACTACAAATGCGTTCATCATGAACTTCGTATGTCACTAAAGACATTCTTGCAATTTTTAACTCCAATTTTTTCCTTCAAACTACAAAATTTTCTTTAACAAGGGAAAAAACTTAATTATGTCTAATAAATTTTCTTGAATTTGTTGAAAAATATTTACTTATTTTTATAACATCGGCGTGATGCCAGCGTTTATTATACTGTTTAGTTAAAATTTTCTAAAAATATTCAAAATTTTCTAAAATTAACCGAAATTTTTCTTCCTGGTGGGTTCACTGTTTTTTCAGTGTAGTACTAAAATTTTGACAAATTTTACAAATTTTCTACAGAAATGCAATTCTAGCAAAACTTTCTATAAAGATAACATTTTGACAAAATTTTCTATAGAGATAAAACTTTGACACAATTTTCTATAGCGATAAAACTTTGACAAAATTTCCATAGAGATAAAATTTTGACGAAATTTTCTATAGAGATAAAATGTTGACAAATTTGTTTATAGAGATAAAATTTTGGCAAAATTGTCTATAGAAATAAAATTTTGACAAACTTTTCTATATAGATACAAGTTTGGAAAAATTTTTTATAGATATAGAATTTTGGTAAAATTGTCGATAGAAATACAGTTTTGGTAAAATTGTCGATAGAAATACAATTTGGACAAATTTTTCCATAGAAATAAAATTTTGACAAAATTTTTTACAGAAATGCAATTTTGACAAAATTTTCTATCGAGATATAATGTTGACAAAATTTTCTATAGAGATAAATTTTTGACAAAATTTTCTATAGAAAAAAAATTTTGACAAAAATTTCTATGGAGATAAAATTTTGACAAAATTTTCTATAGAGATAAAACTTTGCCAAAATTTTCCACAGAGATAAAATGTTGACAAAAATTTTTATAGAGATAGAATTTTGGCAAAATTGTCTATAGAAATAAAATTTTGACAAACTTTTCTATAGAAATAAAATTTTGATAAAATTTTCTGTAGAGATAAAATTTTCGCAAAAATTTTCTATAGAGATAAAATTTTGACAAAATTTTTCATAGAGATAAAATGTTGACAAAATTTTTTATAGAGATAAAATTTTGGCAAAATTTTCTATAGAAATAACATTTTGACAAACTTTTCTATAGAGATAACATTTCGAAAAAAAAATTCTATAGAGAAAAAATTTTGATAAAATTTTCTATAGAGATAAAATTTTAGCAAAATTGTCTTTAGAAAAAAAAATTGACAAACTTTTCTATCGAAATATATATATATAGAGAAAAAAATTTGATAAAATTTCTATAGGGATAAAATTTTCTATAGAGATAAAATTTTGATAACATTTTCTATAGAGATAACATTTTTATAAAATTTTCTATGGGGATAAAATTTTGACAAAATTCTCTATAGAGATAAAATTTTGACAACATTTTCTATAGAAAAAAAAATTTGATAAAATTTTCTATAGAGATAAAGTTTTGATAACATTTTCTATAGAAATAAAATTTTGACAAAATTTTCTATAGAGATAAAATTTTGACAAAATTTTCCATAGAGATAATATTTTGACAAAATTTTCTATAGAGATAAAATTTAGACAAAAATTTTTATAGATAAAATTTTGACTAAACTTTTTATAGAGATAAAATTTTGGCAAAATTTTCTATAGAGATAAAATTTTGGCAAAATTTTCTATAGAGATAAAATTTTGACAAAATTTTCCATACACTGTTAGAAAAATATGTTTTTAATATGTTCCGACATAAACAAAATGTGTTTCGGGCACAATTTTTAAACACAATATATTTAAGTGCAAACATGTAATGTTCCTAAACTAACACAAAATGTTTGGAACACATATGCTAATATGTTAGAATATATTATGTTTGGGGCATGAATGTTTCATAAAAATAATATGTGTGAATGTAAACATATATAAATTTACAAATTTCGAGTAAACATATATATGTTGTGATACTTTATTCAAAGAGCGCCAGAGAGAGAGAGAGAGTTAGTATAGAGAAATAAATAGAGATGGAAACCGGGATGGTTGAATAAAAAGATATCAACATAACACAGCGATAGAATGAAATGAGAGCAATTTCTGTGAAACCGCTTGTATGTTGGTTCGGAAAACTGTTTCATGATAAGGCCAAAAATTTTATATGCTTAAGTCTAATTACTATTTAATTTGAATATTAGAATGAGTATTCAGAATAAAGAGAATATACATTCGGAACCAAGAGAATAGACATTTGAAAGAAAAAACAGCATATTTGTATTACAGAAAAAGATGCGAAGAACTCAAAAATTTCGTGGTAGTGAAAATTATGTGAGGGAATGAGCACAATCTTCTTTGGGGAATTCTTCCAAACATATACTATTTTTGGACTCAAAATGCTTCCAAACATATAATACGCTCAGATAAAACAAACATATTAATGTTTCTGCAGTATCCAATAATATATGTGTTTCCTGCAAAATATGTTTGGAACATATGTTAGAGAAGCGATTTTTTTTGAGGGTGTAGAGATAAAATTTTGACAAACTTTTCTATATAGATAAAATTTTGGCAAAATTTTTTATAGATATAGAATTTTGGCAAAATGGTCGATAGAAATAAAATTTGGCAAAATTTTCTATAGGAATAAAATTTTGACAAAAATTTCTATAGAGATAAAATTTTGATAAAATTTTCCATAGAGATAAAATTTTGACAAAATTTTCTATGGAGATAAAATTTTGACAAAATTTTCTATAGAGATAAAATTTTATATAGAGATAAAATGTTGATAAAATTTTCTATAGAGATATAATTTTGATAAAATTTTCTATAGAGATAAAATTTTGACAAAATTTTCTATAGAGATAAAATGTTGTTAAAATTTTTTATAGAGATAAAATTTTAGCAAAATTGTCTTTAGAAATAAAATTTGACAA
Source organism: Haematobia irritans (assembly GCF_050003625.1). NCBI lineage: Eukaryota > Metazoa > Arthropoda > Insecta > Diptera > Muscidae > Haematobia > Haematobia irritans. The sequence continues at coordinate 172,218,464 of NC_134397.1, read as the reverse complement.
ACTTTTCTATCGAAATAAACTCTGGGAACAATTTTTATAAAAAAAAATGTTAACAAAATTTTCTATAGATTTAAAATTTTGACAAAATTTTCTATAGAGATAAAATTTTGACAAAACTTTCTACAGAAATAATATTTTGACAAAATTTTCTTAGAAATAAGATTTTGACAAAACTTTCTACAGAAATAAAATTTTGACCAAATTTTCTATAGAAATAAAATGTTAATAAAATTGCGAGTGCAGGAACAACAAGCTTCTGTTTCGCCGGTCCCATACATTACAATTGCCGGCGCTTGACCTTCTTGGCAAGTAATGGGAGCTACCGTGGTGCAATGGTTAGAATGCCCGCCTTTCGACCGAACACAAAAAGTTTTTCAGCGGGGATTATCCCACTTCAGTAATGCTGGTGACATTTCTGAGTGTTTCAAAGCTTCTTTAAGTGGTTTCGCTGCTATGCAGAACGCCGTTCGCACTCGGCTATAAAAAAAGGTCCCTTGTCATTGAGTTTAACATGGAATCGGGCAGAACAGAAGTTCACCAATGTGGTATCACAATAGACTGAATAGTCTAAGTGAGCCTGAAATAACGGGCTGCCACAACCTAACCTTGGCAAGTAATCCCAATCATGGCTTCGAATGGTTTCGCATAGGAGAAAACCAATTTCGGTATCTGACCCCTTTCGTGCAAGCGAATCAACTTCTTGGCTCGTTCTGATCTAGCTTTGTTGCATCGGTGGGCTCTTGCCCTGTTTGGAACTTCGTTGGCTCTAGTCAATATGTGCTGAATGCGTTCTTGCGATATGTTGAGCTCACGAGAAAGTTTTCTACTACTGCAACATGGATTTGAAAATAATTCCAGTAGCCTGATTTAAAGCAATCACACTTGAATGCTATCTCGAATAGCTGTTTCCGAATGCAATAGATTGAAATGTTTTTGTAAGATTGTAAGCGATAAAATGAACTGTCACTGGAATAAATCTGTCGGCTGTCAGACGATCGGTTTAGAAATGATAGCAAAGGGTTGCAATACATATCAGCCATATTGTAGATGTGATCTTAATTCCAGAATCCATTCACTTTTGCTAGGTATAATGACCTTCAGCCTTTATACCCAGAGAAGAAATATGACCACCTAAAACAAGGTTCAATATATTCCTGATCAGGGACAATTCTCAGACGATCTAACGATGTTAGTCCGCCTAGATTTTTGGAGTTTGAAAATTCGCAATATCCATGTCCATGTTTCAATTCAGCTCCTATACAAACAGATTTCCTGATTTAACTTCTGCAGTATGCAGAGGCCGCTATATTAATATGATTTTCCTGATTTTTTCAAACCTAAAGGTATTTTAGTTCTATAAAGAGATATGCCAAATTAAATATGTTTCACTCCATGTTTTGATATAGCCCCCATATAATGGCAAAGTTATTATCACTATCCTATGATGGTGGTTATACACATCTATACCAAAACTGATACCAAATCCTTTAAACTACTTAGTATGGTCATGACAATTTCCATATTCCTCACATAGAAGTTTTTGTGTTTATTTTATTGGTTTCATAAAAAAAAAACAAAACTTTTTTGTTATGGCATTTTATTGTAAATGCTCAATGATTATTTATTTAAATAAACCAGCAATAAAAAATTATTCATGCATACATTTGGAACTTCGAATATCAAACTAAATATTATTTTAAATATTAATTGTAATCTACATATCGAGCATTTTATAAAACTTTGTATGGTTTTATATTATTGTCAAAAAGTGCAAAAACCAAAAAGAAAAACTGTAAGCAATCGGCTTAAAAAAGATTTTGAGGATTGAGAATTTCGCTTCACAAGATCGATTAAATGTATTGAAATAGTATTTATAAATAAATTTGTTTTAATATGAGTTTTAATCAATGTTTCAATAAATATATGATTTTTTTGTTTGTTTTTATTTTTCAGGTGTGTACAAAATTTATTTAAGAAACTGATAAAGAGTTAAAAATGGTAAGTTAACCATTATGTGTCAAATACTATACTGTCGTGCGTTTATTTATATATTTCAATTTACTAATAATAAAGTAAAGTGTAAGTCTAAACAAGTATATGCGGTCCATAGTTCGGACAGACCGAATCTTATATACCCCCACCAGTGTTGCCAGTATTGGGGACTTTTCGCCAAATTGGAGATATTTTTTCGTGAATGGGGATGAAATTTCTGAATTGGGGACTTGGGGATTTGGTGGGGAATTTCCTTAAATTTGGGGATTTTTTCGAGAAATCAGTTTAATCTTTTTCAACAAAATTTTACTTCTATAGGAAATTTTGTCAAAATTCTATTTCTATGGACAATTTTGTGAACATTCTTTTTCTATAGAAAATTTTATTTCTATAGAAAATTTTGTCAAAATTTTATTTCTGTAGAAAATTTTGTCAAAAATTTATTTCTATAGAAAATTTTGTCAAAATTGTATTCCTATTTGTTGCCTTGATCTCAGCTTTAAAAACATTGTGTTGACTAAACTACAAGAGTATCTTGACGCTCACTTCATACCGGTATACCTGGTATACAGATGTTCCAAAATTTTGGCTTCCCTCTTAAGAACGAAGGAGCAATCTCTGTGCAATACAAAGAGAAATAAAAGTTTTGTAAGAAATAGTGATACAAGTTTTTACTTTTCGAAGAAATTTGAAAACACTAAAAAGGTAACAACGTTTGCAATTCCAAACTTTTTTATACCCACCACCATAGGATGGGGGGTATATTAACTTTGTCATTCCGTTTGTAACACATCGAAATATTGCTCTAAGACCCCATAAAATATATACATTCTGGGTCGTGGTGAAATTCTGAGTCGATCTGAGCATGTCCGTCCGTCTGTTGAAATCACGCTAACTTGCGAACGAAACAAGCTGTCGACTTGAAACTTGGCACAAGTAGTTGCTATTAATGTAGGTCGGATGGTATTGCAAATGGGCCATATCGGTCCACTTTTATATATAGCCACATCAATCCATAATTATATATAGACCCATATAAACCGATCCCCCGATTTGGCTTGCGAGGCCTCTAAGAGAAGCAAATTTCATCTGATCCGGCTGAAATTTGGTACATGGTGTTAGTATATGGTCTCTAACAACCATGCAAAAATTGCTCCACATCGGTCCATATTTATATATAGCCCCCATATAAACCGATCCCCCGATTTGGCTTCCGATGCCTCTAAGAGAAGCAAATTTCATCTCATCCGGCTGAAATTTGGTACATGGTGTTAGTATATGGTCTCTAACAACCATGCAAAAATTGGTCCATATCGGTCCATAATTATATATAGCCCCAATATAAAGCGATCCCCCGATTTGGCTTGCGAGGCCTCTAAGAGAAGCAAATTTCATCCGATCCGGCTGAAATTTGGTACATGGTGTTAGTATATGGTCTCTAGCAACCATGAAAAAATTGGTCGATATCGGTCCATAATTATATATAGCCCCAATATAAACCGATCCCCCGATTTGGCTTGCGAGGCCTCTAAGAGAAGCAAATTTCATCCGATCCGGCTGAAATTTGGTATATGGTGTTAGTATATGGTCTCTAGCAACCATGCAAAAATTGGTCGATATCGGTCCATAATTATATATAGCCCCAATATAAACCGATCCCCCGATTTGGCTTGCGAGGCCTCTAAGAGAAGCAAATTTCATCCGATCCGTGTGAAATTTGGTACATGGTGTTAGTATATGGTCTCTAACAACCATGTAAAAATTGGTCCACATCGGTCCATAATTATATATAGCCCCAATATAAACCGATCCCCCGATTTGGCTTGCGAGGCCTCTAAAAGAAGCAAATTTCATCCGATCCGGCTGAAATTTGGTACATGGTGTTAGTATATGGTCTCTAGCAACCATGCAAAAATTGGTCGATATCGGTCCATAATTATATATAGCCCCAATATAAACCGATCCCCCGATTTGGCTTCCGAGGCCTCTAAGAGAAGCAAATTTCATCCGATCCGCGTGAAATTTGGTACATGGTGTTAGTATATGGTCTCTAACAACCATGTAAAAATTGGTCCACATCGGTCCATAATTATATATAGCCCCAATATAAACCGATCCCCCGATTTGGCTTGCGAGGCCTCTAAAAGAAGCAAATTCATCCGATCCGCCTGAAATTTTGTACATGGTGTTAGTATATGGTCTCTAACAACCATGTAAAAATTGGTCCACATCGGTCCATAATTATGTATAGCGCCTATATAAACCTATCACCAGATTTGACCTCCGGAGCCTCTTGGAAGACCAAAATTCTTCTGATTCAGTTGAAATTTGGTACGTGGTGTTAATATATGGCCTCAAACTCCCATGCAAAAATTGGTTGAAATCGGGCCATAACTATGTATAGCCCCCATATAAACCGATCGCCAGATTTGGCCTCCGGAGCCCCTTGGAAGAGCAAAATTCAACCGATTCTGTTGAAATTTGGCACGTGATGTTAGTATATGGTATCCAACAACCATGCAGGAATTGGTTCATATCAGTCCATAATTATATATAGCACCCATATAAACCGATCCCCAGATTTGACCTCCGGTGCCTTTTGGAGAAGCAAAATTCTGGTTTAAATTTGGTTCGTGATATTTAGCAAACATACCAAAAGTGGTCCATATCAGTCCATAATCATATATAGCCCCCATATAAACCGATCCCGAGATTTGGTTTTGGAGGCACTTAGAGGAGCAAATTTCATCCGAGTCAGTTGAAATTTGGTACATTGTGCTAGTATATGGCCGATAACAACCATGCCTAACTAGGTCCATATCGGTCTATAGTTATATATAGCCCTCAGACAAATCGATCCCCAATCACACAAAAATTGGTCCATATCAAGTTCATAATTGTATATAGCCCCCATATAAGCGACCCCCATATTTCAATTCTGGCTCTCTACGTACCGTGCAAATGTCCATATCGATTCGTAATTATTTGTAGACTTACCTATACATAGCTTGTTTGTCGAATATATATCACGTATGGACTAACTCACAATTTAGATAACGATGTTAAGAAGTTTTAAGATAACACAACCCAAGTAATTCCATTGTGGATGACAGTCTTTCGTAGAAGTTTCTACGCAATCCATGGTGGAGGGTACATAAGAGTCGGCCTGGCCGAACTTACGGCCGTATATACTTGTTTATTTTTGATACCAAAATCATTAGTAGTAAGACAAAATCTTTCAAACCGGACAAGGTTTTTTTCAGTGCATGGATTTTGGACATTACATATACCACTGTATGTGGCTTAAGTATGCATTTGCATTTGAAATAAGATGAAGAACATCGAAATAGAAAACCTTTTCATATGTGGCTCCTATACTGACCCCATTCAATTTCTTTGAATATTCTACCTCACAATAATTCAGGAGATGTTCAATTGTCCTGTAGTTCGTTTGGATGTTAGCCTTTCCTCTCTATCATTATCAAAGATCCAAAAGAAAACATAAAGCATATTTCGTTTATTTTTCGTTTCATTGTTTTGGAAAAACCACTGTCTGAAAAAGAAAAGTAAAACCCCCCACATAAAAAACGAGGTATGTTTGCAGCAGACAGCTGGCAGATGGTTTCTAGCGAGTTACTCGATAGCTCTCGCTCTTTATTTTTCCTCAGGAATTTTTCTGGGCAAGTAACTAGCTGGCTTTTCTTCTTTGAAGTATTATAGTGTAAAACCAAAAAAAAGGAAAATTTTTAGTTGACCGAAAGTTTTACTTCTTGATGTGGCTTTCATTAAAAATTCTATACAAGAATGAATGTGATTTCTTTTTTTTTTTCAATAAATCCCAGCAAAAACTTTGATTACCAAATAACAATGGATATAACATAGTTTAAAATTAGTAAGTAGCTACTATTGAATACCACGTCAATCAGAGCCTCGGAGACTTAGGACTAAAAAGAGGTTCCGTTCAAAAGCGTAGTCGACATGCCTGCGATGAGATTGCAGATGTTGGGAAAACGGACGGAAACAGAAAACATGACGATCCATCAAAGGATAACGGCTACATTGATGGATCGAAGATGTTTAAGAGGGCTGGACTGGATGTATATGTGGAGGACCCAGGCACCCAGATCTTATTCCGATTACTCCGGACCACAACACAAGCCTGCAAGCAGAAGTACGCACATAGCTAGAGCCGCCATGGATGCGATGAATGGACGGAAATACAAAACTTTGCGAACCATCAAAGGATAATAGGACAGACGGTGGGTGAAATGGCGGATTCCGCAGCAATCCATGATCGTATACCAGATATGTCTAAGCTGCAGGGTGCGACATTCTGATGGTCATGGAAGCATGGAACCCCATAACAAATACTTGAGGAAAATAACGGCTACACCGATGAATCGAATATAGTTGAGAGACGGGACATGTCGTATCTTTGGAGGACCAATACATCGAGATCCTACTCCGATTACTCCGGACCACAACACAATTCTACAAGCTAAAGTGCGTACCATAAATATAGCCGCCATGGCTGGGGTGAGTGGACGGAAACACAAAACATGACGAACTATCAAAGAATAATAGGAGAGACGGTGGTTGAAATGGCGAATACCGCAACAATCCATATTCGTATACCTGAGGTGGCCATAGCTGCCTAGTTTGACTTTCTGACGCCAGTAACATGGAGAATAGGACCCCAGAAAAGATAACAGAGGCAGATAACTTCTATACTGATCCATCGAAGGATGAGACTGGGCGTATATGTGGAGGAGCTATACACCGAGTTCCTATTCCGTATACCGTACCACTGCACAATCCTGCAGGCAGAAGTGCGTGCCATAATGGCCACGAGGCCACAAAACGTGAACATTTTCACGTTCACCCGTGTGACATTCTGGTCCTGGGAGATTGGGATACCAGAATAGATACCAGAGGCAAGTAGCTTCTGCACCGATGGATCGAAGGTTGGTGAGAGGATGGGACTGGGTATATATGTGGAGGACCCAGTCATCGAGATCCTATTCTGATTACCCAATCACAGCACAATTCTGCAGGCAGAAGAACGGAATTTATTAAATGGCTTGGAAATAACACAAGGCCACATAAGGTGAACATTTTCACAGGTTGGTTATCGTATACCTGAGATTCCCATAGTTGCCGAGTGTGACATACTGACCCCAGAACCGATATCATAGATAAATAACGGCTACATCGATGGACCGAAGATGGTTGGGAGGACGGGCCTGAGCGTATATGTGGAAGACCCAGACACCGAGATCCTAATCCAATGACCGGACCACAGCACAATCCTGCAGGCAAAAGTGCGTGCCATAACGAAATGTGTTAAATGGCTGGACTGCCAGAGGGCAACGAAGGCAAAAGCTGGCATTACGGTTCGATTACGAATCGTATTGGAATGCAAAGCATGATCCACACATACTCGGAATAAGATCCGCATCATATGGGGGCAGGGATATGGTGGAATAAGAGTAAATGTAATGGCCAGAGAACTGGCGATAAGAGCTAGGACACATAAGAAAATGAACTTAGAGAACACAAAGCCCATAGAGACAACGGGGGTCGAGTTGGATGAATGGGCACGGGAGCAATGTAGACCAATGCAACGGTCGGAAGAGCGATGAAAATACTCTTTAGATAAACAGAGTTCCTGTCAGCATCGATGGATAATAGAGGAGACGGTGGATGAAATGTCGGATGCCGCAACATGAAAGCATACCTGAGGGGGCCATAGCTGTCGGATGTGATATTCTAACGCCAGTAAGATGGTCCTGGGAGAATGGGACCCCAGAACAGACACCAGAGCGAAATAACTGCTACACCGATGGATCGAAGATGGGTGAGAGAACGCGACTGGGTTTATATGTGGAGAATCCGTTGTAGACACAGAGTTCCTGGAATAAAAGTGGGAATAACGACTGGGCACCTAGAATTGAGAGCGTATTTATATGTCGAATAGGAGCAGCAAAGGATGATGCATGTAGGGCCTGGTTTGAGAATGATAAGACCTTAGAACACTACATTTGTCACTGACCTGCCTTTACAAGGCAAAAAGTTAACCATATCGGTGATGAAATGATTAGGGACCTCGTTCAGCTGGAAAATAGACACAGAAACAAAATTAGGGAATTCGTTAGAGACAGAAAGGTACGATGGAAAGAAGAAGTTAGAGCGCACAACAAGCCGATTATTGGCTTAGGTGTATGTCAGCCGACATGAGGCAGGGAAACCTGAATACTCTTTTCAACCTAACCTACTATGGAATAGAAATCCCGTTTTGCCTTTGCAAAGGCATGGCATGGAAAGTATTTCTATGCAGCCTTAGCAAGACCTAAATTGTAAGCTTGGAAATGCTGATGTAAGGACACTGTAACCGGTTTCCGGTGGTGGTAAGTCATTATTCCTAAGCATACAGTATTGCTTTGGCAGTTTTCAATCCATCTATTTACACAATTTTTGCTGGAATACCCTATAACTTCATATGGCTTTCTTTTGTGGGTTATTGTTTTTTTTCTGTTTTAATCTTTTTGCACTACAAAATTCATTGAAAGTTTAAATTTAAATAAAACTTTAGAGTTAATAGTTCATGCGGCTTGATGCTTCCTATCTCCGTTTTTTTGTTTTGTTCTGGTTGTCTTTTCACATCCCCAATTGTTGGCAAACTTTAACTGCTGCTGCTGCTGCGACTGCCTATCTGTGCTCAGAAAGCTTAAATGCTTTCTGAATAATTAATTTTCGACTATTAGTTATGTGTGCTGTGAGTTAATTTGCTTTTCATATGCAAGGAAATGGAAAATTTCCGAGAGAAAGCAGATTTAATTTGATAAAAATTAATTTGGAATAATTGAGGCCAACGTTCTTGTGAATCAATTATGCTCTCTATTATATCCAGTATCAATGGTATGTGGAAGACGAAGTTATGGGTTAGTGCAAATTCTGCACTATATGGTGGCTTGTATGTAATGCAACAAACCGTTTTTATTTATTTCTTTAATTTTAGTATTTCATCAAATTTTTGAATCATTTTAGATCGAATTGGCTACCTTTAGCCCGAATTATGGCATTAAAACTGCCAACAAAACCACCACATGCTGCACGAAACTGGTTCTATGGTATTTAGCTCATTTAGGGAACATTTTGTCAAAATCTTATTTTTCAAAATTTTAATTCTATAGCAAATGTTGTCAAAATTTTATTTCTATAGAAAATTTTGTCAACATTTTATTTTTATAGAAATTTTTGTCACAATGTTATTTATATACGAAATTTTGTCACAATTTTATTTCTATAAAATTTTTTTCAAAATTTTATTTCTATAGAAAATTTTGTCAAAATTTTATTTCTATAGAAAGTTTTGTCAAAATTTTATTTCTACAGAAAATGTTGTCCAAATTTTATTTCAATAGAAAATTATGTCCAAATTTTCTTTATATAGAAAATGTTTGTCAAAATTTTGTTTCTATAGAAAATTTTGTCAAAATTTTATTTCTATAGAAAATTTTGTCAACATTTTATATCTATAGAACATTTTGTGATAATTTTATTTCTATACAAAATTTTATCAAAATTTTATTTCTATAGAAAATTTTGTCAAAATTTTATTTCTATAGAAAATGTTGTCATAATTTTATTTCGTTGTTGTTGTTTTTGATTTCAGCTTAAAACCATGCATTGAAACTACAAGTGTAGCTTAACCAACAGAGGAAAATAATGTTTGTCAAATTTATTTGGGCAAAGTCCTATAGACTGCAAGATGGTTGGATGGACGCACGTTTTGGAATTACCACATTTCTCATGAGCAACATCTACTTGCAGCAAAACTATCAACCAATTATCAGAAAAAATTCAAGCAGTTCACTAAACCCAACAGTGAACCACACTTGAACCTTCCGAAAAAAGGTCTCAAATGATAGTCGGCTTATGCCGAAATAAATTCGTACAAACATATCTCTTTTCCTTTGCCACCCCTAAATCATAATTTTATTTCTATATCAAAATTTTATGTCTATAGAATTTTTTTTCAAAATTTTATGTCTATAGAAAATTTTGTCAAAATTTTATTTCTCTAGAAAATTTTGTCAAAATTTTATTTCTATAGAAAATTTTGTCAAAATTTTATTTTTATAGAAAATTTTGTCAAAATTTTATTTCTATAGAAAATTTCGTCAAAATTTAATTTCTATAGAAAATTTTGTCAAAATTTTATTTCTATAGAAAATTGTGTCAAAATTTTATTTCTATAGAAAATTTTGTCAAAATTTTATTTCTTTAGAAAATTTTGTCAAAATTTTATTTCTATAGAAAATTTTGTCAAAATTTTATTTCTATAGAAAATTTTGTCAAAATTTTTGTTTCTAAAGAAAGTTTTGTCAAGATTTTATTTGTATAGAAAATTTTTCAACATTTTATATCTATAGAAAATGTTGTTTTTTTTTATTTCAGCTTAAAACCCTGACTTGACTAACCTACAAGTGTAGCTTAACCAACAGAGGAAAAGAATGTTTGTCAAATTGATTTGGGCAAAGCCCTATAGACTGCAAGATGGTTGGATGGACGCACGTTTCGGAATTACCACATTCCTCATCAGCATCCTCTACTTGCATCCTTTACAACAATGAACCACTCTTGAACCTTCCGAAAAAAGGTTTTGCATGATAGCCGGCTTATGCCGAAATAAATTCGTACAAACATATCTCTTTTCCTTTGCCACGTTCAAATCATAATTTTATTTCTATAGAAAATTTAGCAAAAATTTAATTTTTATTGAAAATTGTGTCAACATTTTATTTCTATAGAAAATTTTGTCAAAATTTTATTTCTATAGAAAATTTTGTGAAATTTTTATTTCTATAGAAAAGTTTGTCAAAATTTTATTTCTATCGAAAATTTTGTCAAAATTTGATTTCTATAGAAAATTTTGTCAAAATTTTATTTCTATCGAAAATTTTGTCAAAATTTTATTTCTATCGAAAATTTTGTCAACATTTTATACCTATAGAAAAATTTGTCAACATTTTATATCTATAGAAAATTTTGTCAAAATTTTATTTCTTTAATTTTGTCAAAATTTTATTTCTATAGAAAATTGTGTCAAAATTTTATTTCTATAGAAAATTTCGTCAAAATTTTTGTTTCTAAAGAAAGTTTTGTCAAGATTTTATTTCTATAGAAAATTTTGTCAAAATTTTATTTCTATACAAAATTGTGTCAAAATTTTATTTCTATAGAAAATTTTGTCAAAATTTTATTTCTTTAGAAAATTTTGTCAAAATTTTATTTCTATGGAAAATTTTGTCAAAATTTTTGTTTCTAAAGAAAGTTTTGTCAGCATTTTATATCTATAGAAAATTTTGTTTTTTTTTTATTTCAGCTTAAACCCCTGACTTGACTAACCTACAAGTGTAGCTTAACCAACAGAGGAAAAGAATGTTTGTCAAATTTATTTGGGCAAAGCCCTATAGACTGCACGTTTTGGAATTACCACATTTCTCATGAGCAACATCTACTTGCAGCAAAACTATCAACCAATTATTAGAAAAAATTCAAGCAGTTCACTAAACCCAACAGTGAACCACACTTGAACCTTCCGAAAAAAGGTCTCAAATGATAGTCGGCTTATGCCGAAATAAATTCGTACAAACATATCTCTTTTCCTTTGCCACCGCTAAATCATAATTTTATTTCTATATCAAAATTTTATGTCTATAGAATTTTTTTTCAAAATTTTATGTTTATAGAAATTTTTGTCAAAATTTTATTTCTATAGAAAATTTTGTCAAAATTTTATTTCTATAGAAAATTTTGTAAAAATTTTATTTTTATAGAAAATTTTGTCAAAATTTTATTTCTATAGAAAATGTCGTCAAAATTTAATTTCTATAGAAAATTTTGTCAAAATTTTATTTCTATAGAAAATTGTGTCAAAATTTTATTTCTATAGAAAATTTTGTCAAAATTTTATTTCTTTAGAAAATTTTGTCAAAATTTTATTTCTATAGAAAATTTTGTCAAAATTTTTGTTTCTAAAGAAAGTTTTGTCAAGATTTTATTTCTATAGAAAGTTTTGTCAAAATTTTATTTCTATAGAAAATTGTGTCAAAATTTTATTTCTATAGAAAATTTTGTCAAAATTTTATTTCTTTAGAAAATTTTGTCAAAATTTTATTTCTATAGAAAATTTTGTCAAAATTTTTGTTTCTAAAGAAAGTTTTGTCAAGATTTTATTTGTATAGAAAATTTTGTCAACATATTATATCTATAGAAAATTTTGTTTTTTTTTTTATTTCAGCTTAAAACCCTGACTTGACTAACCTACAAGTGTAGCTTAACCAACAGAGGAAAAGAATGTTTGTCAAATTTATTTGGGCAAAGCCCTATAGACTGCAAGATGGTTGGATGGACGCACGTTTCGGAATTACCACATTCCGCATCAGCATCCTCTACTTGCATCCTCTACTTGCATCCTCTACAACAATGAACCACACTTGAACCTTCCGAAAAAAGGTTTTGCATGATAGCCGGCTTATGCCGAAATAAATTCGTACAAACATATCTCTTTTCCTTTGCCACGTTCAAATCATAATTTTATTTCTATAGAAAATTTAGTCAAAATTTAATTTTTATTGAAAATTGTGTCAACATTTTATTTCTATAGAAAATCTGGTCAAAATTTTATTTCTATAGAAAATTTTGTGAAAATTTTATTTCTATAGAAAAGTTTGTCAAAATTTTATTTCTATCGAAAATTTTGTCAAAATTTGATTTCTATCGAAAATTTTGTCAAAATTTTATTTCTATCGAAAATTTTGTCAAAATTTTATTTCTATCGAAAATTTTGTCAACATTTTATACCTATAGAAAATTTTGTCAACATTTTATATCTATAGAAAATTTTGTCAAAATTTTATTTCTATAGAAAATTTTGTCAAAATTTTTTTTCTATTGAAAATTTTGTCAACATTTTATATCTATAGGAAATTTTGTCAAGATTTTATTTCTATAGAAAATTTGTGAAGTACCTTTTAGTAAGTACATCAAGAATTCTACAAATCTATCAAACAGTTAATAAAACTATAATTTTTGGTAGAATTCTACCAATTGTGGCAACCGTGGTTCCAATACGGTAGGATGATTGCTATCACATTAAATGGCTCATTATTCGGAATAATAATATTATTAAATATTTCTTGATTGGCATGTAGGAATAAAGACAATTTACCCGTTCGCCATTCCTTAAATTCTTTTGATTATTTTGGAACGAAAACTAATACTTGCAGTAAACCTGAGTGCCGCAAACGATGCCATATTATAGCAAATCATTCAAGTGATTTAAAAATAATTCCTGCAGTTTCTCGTATGAAATTATTTAACTTCCCGTATATACATATATAAAAATTTCTAAGGTCTTCATCACTCCATTTCATTGTGAATACAAAATTCTTATTTTTTTTTTTTTTGGGATATTTCATGTAGAGTACCTAGAATATCTCACCACCAGCAAAGTCCATCTTTGCAGTTAATTAAATTAAAACCAATTTGTTCAGCCGGAAGTACACCAAAAATAATTTCCCTGCACGTTTTGTTTATTTTTTGAACTTTTTTTTTTAAATACATATTGTATTTTCCATAAAATTGTTTTCTTTACATTATTATGTGTAGAGAAGCCAACACCAAATTCTAGTGTTTTCTCGGTATAAATTTCTATAGAGAAAAATTTAATTAAAATGTGCCCTCAAAATAAAAAAAAAAAAATAATGGAATAATAAAACTAGAGTAGTATCATGCTATCCGATGGTCACACAATCAACGAATGAAAATAAATTCAACAGCTTTATATATGTGAAGATAAAGCTCTGGACAAAAGGACTTTGGGGAAAAATTCATTCACATCCAATGTCATATTCACATATCATTTGTGTACAGGGGGTGAAATTCTTGGTGTGTTCCCAGAAAAAAAAAACTGGGAAATCGAATACGATTCCTTTTGTATTACCATTAACCCTTAAATGCACCAGAACTTCGATGCCTCAAAAAATATTATATCATATGCAAAATGGTAAAATGGAAATCTGTTTAGAACTTTTCTTTCTAAATTCTTTTTTTGCGTTTTTTTGCAAAACTTGTGGTTGTTCTTAAAAGATACAGTGCGCATTAAACTAAGTTTTTGTTTACAAATAAACAATTTGATTATAGTAGAGCATAGGGAACAGAGATATTTTTACGATATAAAATTTTTTTTAAAAACTTTCCTTTTATTTCTAGTAAAAATTAATTATTCTCCAATTTGTAGGCTTTTGAACTTTCGGGCAAAATTTCATTTCGCTTTTCTTCCAAGTTTGCTTTTAGATTACACGGTGGTATGAGGTATGATGTTTTAGCTGCAACAAACTTAATTTCCTAGAATTCGGTCAAATTAAGATGTAACCATTTTTTTGTGGTTGTATCTTAAAAGATACAGTAAGCATTTAAAGGTTAAACAATATCTTACTACTCGCAGCATTACCAGAGATAAAATAAACATAAAGAGGTACCAATCTCCTCAAATATCGGTTACCATTGGCTAAATAAGAAACACATCATATCTTGGGGTCCGGGTTCAAATCCTGTTGATACCGAAATATTTGTTTAAGTTTTTTTTTTAATTCTGCTGCCGCAACGGGACTAACTCGATTGTGCATGACAGGCTTTAGTAGATCTTTGGACATAAGAATTTGCTAGATTCTCAAATTCACTTATATTACGATATTACATCATTGAATAGACCCATGTCTTGGAGTTGTGTGTAGGGTGTTGGATGCTATTTTTCATAGGAAATTATTCGGTCCAAACAAACTGACGGCTTGTTAATCTGGGAAAACTACCATCGGTGAAGTTTCTTCTCAGAATTCGGGATTGAAATCATACATTTTCATGCTTACCATTGCATCACTGTAGCCAGCCATATTACTATCCATATATCCAATAGCATATTTTTTATGCTATACCATTAAAAGGGGTTGGTCCTTTAAAGCCAAGCAATTGAATGCAAATAAATCCTAAAGGCTTTACAAATACAAACAGTAGTTGGGTGCCTACGAGACCAACTTTTTCACAACTTTGGGTGTACCACTTTTCGTACGATTTAAACATCCGAATTGAGTTAAAAAAAAATCAGAAAAAATAAATACATAAAAGAAAATAACATTTGTATGAGTACTGCAAACTTTTATGAATCAGCTCACTTATGTTGGGAATCCTCTGTTTTTTACTATTTGTTGTTATTGTATTTTTATATGTGTTTATGGGAATTATCCTTGAAAAAGTATTTAATCAGTAGACTACACCCATTGCTTTGTAGAGATACAGTAGATGTAATTCTAAAGAAATACAATTTTCACAAAATTTTCTATTGAAAAAAATGTTGACAAAACTTTATATAGAAATAAAATTTTGAAATTATCTATAGAAATACAAATTTGAAAAATTTTCTATAGAAATAAAATTTGGAGAAAATTTTGTACAGAAATAAAATGTGGAAAAATGTTCTATAGAAATAAAATTTTGACAATTTTTTATAGAAATAAAATTTTGACAAAATTAACTACAGAAATAAAATGTTGACAAAATTTGCTATAGAAACAAATTTGACAAAATTTAATACAGAAATAAAATTTGGACAAAATTTTCTATAGATATAAAAATTTGGAGAAGATTTTCTATAGAAATAAAATTTGGAGAAAATTTTCTGTATAAGTAACATTTTGACAAAATTTTCTATAGAAATAAAATTTTTACAAAATTTTCTATAGAAATAAAATTTTTTGTATTGATATTAAAATTTGACAAAATTTTCTATAGAAATAAAATTGTGATAACATTTTTTATAGGAATAAAATTTTGAAAAAATTTTCTACAGAAATAAAATTTGACAAAATTTTCTATAGAAATAAAATTTTTACAAAATTTTCTATAGAAATAAAATTTGACAAATTTTATTTTATAAATAAAATTTTGAAACATTTTTCTATAGAAATAAAATTTTGAGAAAATTTTCTATAGAAATAAAATTTTGAGAAAATTTTTTTATAGAAATAAAATTTAGACAAAATTTTCTGTAGAAATAAAATTTTGACCAAATTTTATACAGAAATAAAATTTTGACAAAATTTTCTATAGAAATAATATTTTGACAAAATTTTCTATAGAAACAAAATTTTGACAAAATTTTCTATAGAAATAAAATTTGAAAAAATTTTTTATAGAAATAAAATTTTGGCACATTTTTCTATAGAAATAAAATTTTGACAAAATTTTCTATAGAATTAAAATTTTGGCAAAATTTTCTATAGAAATAAAATTTTAACAAAATTTTCTATAGAAATAAAATTTTGTTTTTGTTTTTGATTTCAGCTTAAAACCAAGCATTGACTAATCTAAAAGTGTAGCTTAACCAACAGAGGAAAATAATGTTTGTCAAATTTATTTGAGCAAAGCCCTATAACACACACTGCAAGATGGTTGGATGGATGCACGTTTCTGAAATCAAAACCAATAACAATGATTAAAGAACAAAACCAACAATAAAAAAAAACAAAACGAATGAAATAAAATTTTGTCAAAATTATCCATAGGAATAAAATGTTGACAAAATTTGCTAAAGAAATAGAATTGTGACAAAATTTACTATAGAAATAAAATTTTGACAAAATTTTCTATAGAAATAAAATTTTGTATATAAATAAAATTTTGACACATTTTTATATAGAAATAAAATTTTGACAAAATTTTATATATAAATAAAATTTTGAAAAAATTGCTATAGAAATAACATTTTGGCAAAATTTTCCATAGAAATAACATTTTGGCAAAATGTTCCATAAAAATAAAATGTTGGCAAAATTTTCCATAGAAATAAAATTTTGACAAAATTTTCTATAAAAATAAAATTTTGACATAATTTTCTAAAAAATAAAATTTTGGCAAAATTTTCGTAAAAAATAAAAATTTTGTCAAATTTTTCGAAAAAGTAAAATTTTGTCAAAATTTTCCATAGAAATAAAATTTTGGCAACATTTTCTGTAAAAATAAAATTTTGACATAATTTTCCATAGAAATAAAATGTTGACAAAGTTTTCCACAGAAATAAACTTTTGACAAAATTTACTATAGAAATAAAATGTTGACAAAATTGTATATAGAAATAAAATGTTGACAACATTTTCTATAGAAATAAAATTTTCATAAAATTTTCTATAGAAATAAAATTTTGACAAAATTTTCTATAGAAAAAAATATTCACAGTATTTTCTATATAAATAAAATTTTGACACATTTTTCTATAGAAATAAATTTTTGACAAAATTTACTATAGACATAAAATGTTGACAAAATTTAATATAGAACTAAAATTTTGACAACATTTTCTATAGAAATAAAATTTTCTATAGAAATAAAATTTTGATAAAATATTCTATAGAAAAAAATGTTCACAATATTTTCTATATAAATAAAATTTTGATACATTTTTCTATAGAAATAAATTTTTGACAAAATTTACTATAGAAATAAAATGTTGACAAAATTTAATATAGAAATAAAATTTTGAAAACATTTTCTATAGAAATACAATTTTCATACAATTTTCTATAGAATTAAAATTTTGACAAAATTTTCTATAGAAAAAAAATTTCACAATATAAAATATAAATAAAATTTTGGCACATTTTTCTATAGAAATACAATTTGAGAAAATTTTATATAGAAATAAAATTTTAAAAAAATTTTCTATAGATATAAAATTTTGACAAAATTTTCTGTAGAAATAAAATTTTGACCAAATTTTATACAGAAATAAAATTTTGACAAAATTTTCTATAGAAATAAAATGTTGACAAAATTTTCAATAGAAATAAAATTTTGACAAAATTTGGCAAAATTTTCCATAGAAATAAAATTTTGACAAAATTTTTTATAGAAATAAAATTTTGACAAAATTTTCCTTAGAAATCAAATTTTGACAAAATTTAAGTAGAAATAAAATTTTGGGAAATTTTTGTATAGAAATAAAATTTTGAGAACATTTTGTATAGAAATAAAATTTTGACAAAATTTAAGTAGAAATAAAATTTTGAGAAAATTTTGTATAGAAATAAAGTGTTTACAAAATTTTCTATAGAAATAAAATTTTGACCAAATTTTCCATAGAAATAAAATTTTGACAAAATTTTCTATATAAATAAAATTTTGACCAAATTTTCTATAGAAATAAAATTTTACAATTTTGGTATTATTCGTTTGGTTTAAGGTCATGGACTAATGGAAAATGCTGGTGTTGTTGTTGTTCATTACTTTTTTTGTTGAAATGTTGCTGTTCTCGTATATTTCGATACACCATCTGTGATCATCTTCAGCGAGATATTATATTTTACAAAGTTATGGACTTTCTCCTTACAAAGCTCATATCTAATGTAACAAAATTTTCTATAGAAATAAAATTTTGACTAGGTTTTCTATAGAAATAAAATGTATAACTACATGTAAAAGTTTGCTAATCGAGACGCTCAATACAAAAACTGGCATTTTTATTCACATCCACTGTACGTCATATATATTTTAACTTAAAGTGGGCTTGCCTGTCTGTTTACTGGTGGAGTGTATGAGAAATACAATCCAAAAAACAAGGCAAAGATAAATACCATTAAATAAAGGATATGAAATCCGCTTACGAATGCATTTGTTTCGGTCTGTTTGTTCTTGGATGAATATGTGGGAAATCCTCTGGTTTTTTTTTAATGGAATCAAGAAGAAAATATTCAAACAGTCACTTATGAGCATATATCGGTGACGTAGTGGAATGATAAGTACAAAGAGGTGACTAATGTCCAAGCTAATGTTTTTTTACCAACCATCATAGGAGTGAGCAAGAAGTTTTTTAATGTAGAGGTTTTTATTCAGAGTTAAAGGAAGTAGACACTTTAAAGGGAATTTTTTTCATTGAAAAAAATTTTAAATTAGTAAGATAGGAATAGATTCCCTTAACGTAATGTTGCAACCAGTGCCCTTAGTCATATTGGAAACCATATTTTCAAAAATATAGGACAACTTTTTGTCCTCCCGGAGGAGCAAATTTCATCCTATCTTGTTGAAGTTTGGTTAATTAGTGTATACCCTCAAACAACCAAGCAATAATTGATCCATATAAAGTGGTCTATACAAATTTTACTCCATCCTAATGAAGAAACATAGTATGATGTCTTTAGGAGAATATTGTACGACATTAATAGTGGAGGATAAATAAAATTTCAAACCCTCATATAGGTTAGGTTAGGTGGCAGCCCGATGTATCAGGCTCACTTAGACTATTCAGTCCATTGTGATACCACATTGGTGAACTTCTCTCTTATCACTGAGTGCTGCCCGATTCCATGTTAAGCTCAATGACAAGGTATCTCCTTTTTATAGCCGAGTCAGAACGGCGTTCCACAATGCAGTGAAACCACTTAGAGAAGCTTTGAATCCCTCAGAAATGTCACCAGCATTACTGAGGTGGGATAATCCACCGCTGAAAAACTTTTTGGTGTTCGGTCGAAGCAGGAATCGAACCCGCGACCTTGTGTATGCAAGGCGGGCATGCTAACCATAGCACCACGGTGGCTCCCAAAACCCTCATATAATTTAGAGACTATCTGTTCTGACTATACTCAAAAAAAAGTGAACTTACCAGGAAGACAAATTTTGGTTAATTTTAGAACATTTTAGCTAAGTCGTATTAAAGACACAGATGCCATTCCGATTTCACAAAAATAAGTAAATATTTTTCAACAAATTCAAGACAGTTTATTAGACAGATACTTACTGTTTTTTACTTCTTAAAGCTTGGAGGAGAAAATTGGAGTTCAAAATTGCAAAAATGTCTTCAGTGCCATTCCAAGTTCAAAATGGGCATATTATTGGTAAAATTTGCAAATTTTTTAAAGAAGCTCTGAACTAGTTTGTGGGAGATACGAATTTATTAAATTTTTATGCTTGATTAGTGTATATTTTCTCCCGATTTTTTTAGCTCCTTTAATTATCGTACGCCAAAAATTCACCCATATTCTGGTTTACGAAATCCCAAAACGTAAAACTCTTCTCAGTCTTTATTTTCCGGAACTAAAATATATAAAACGAAATTTTTACAAACGGTTTCACTGGACAAGGAATTTTTTGTTTTATTTTGCGAATTCGTAAACCAGACCTCTGGGGAATAACTCCATGCGCTAAAATAGAATTAAGTTGGCTTTAGTACCAGTTTTTTTTTTATATAATTTCAATTTTTTATATATATTTACACTTAGATATTGTGCTATCTGTTCAATATTTGATTCCTCCGTCTATATATTGGAATTTTGGTAAAGCTTTGAACAAAGAATATATATTTCGCCACAGACTCCTTTCATTTCTAATTTCACCTGAGGTACTTCCAATTTATAATCTGTTAATCCTTTATTCCCTTAAATTTAGGTTCAAAAAACAAAACAAAAAAAAGTTCACATAGATCCTAGGGACTTATAACCCAGCTTTCTTTTATGAACCTCTACAAGTCACAATTATAATCCAATATATAAAGGGTGATTCTTTTGAGGTTAGGATTTTCATGCATTAGTATTTGACAGATCACGTGGGATTTCAGACATGGTGTCAAAGAGAAAGATGCTCAGTATGCTTTGACATTTCATCATGAATAGACTTACTAACGAGCCACAACGTCGAATTTTCAGTGAATGGGCCCTAGAAAAGTTGGCAGAAAATCCGCTTTTTTATCGACAAATTTTGTTCAGCGATGAGGCTCATTTCTGGTTGAATGGCTACGTAAATAAGCAAAATTGCCGCATTTGGAGTGAAGAGCAACCAGAAGCCGTTCAAGAACTGCCCATGCATCCCGAAAAATGCACTGTTTGGTGTGGTTTGTACGCTGGTGGAATCATTGGACCGTATTTTTTCAAAGATGCTGTTGGACGCAACGTTACGGTGAATGGCGATCGCTATCGTTCGATGCTAACAAACTTTTTGTTGCCAAAAATGGAAGAACTGAACTTGGTTGACATGTGGTTTCAACAAGATGGCGCTACATGCCACACAGCTCGCGATTCTATGGCCATTTTGAGGGAAAACTTCGGAGAACAATTCATCTCAAGAAATGGACCGGTAAGTTGGCCACCAAGATCAAGCGATTTGACGCCTTTAGACTATTTTTTGTGGGGCTACGTCAAGTCTAAAGTCTACAGAAATAAGCCAGCAACTATTCCAGCTTTGGAAGACAACATTTCCGAAGAAATTCGGGCTATTCCGGCCGAAATGCTCGAAAAAGTTGCCCAAAATTGGACTTTCCGAATGGACCACCTAAGACGCAGCCGCGGTCAACATTTAAATGAAATTATCTTCAAAAAGTAAATGTCATGGACCAATCTAACGTTTCAAATAAAGAACCGATGAGATTTTGCAAATTTTATGCGTTTTTTTTTTTAAAAAAGTTATCAAGCTCTTAACAAATCACCCTTTACTTTGTCTGCTAATGTTTTCTCTTGTCTGGCATAAGGCTCCTTGCCTACCTACTTGAGCCAAGATTTTCATTACTTTGTTTCAATGCTATTCGCTTTATCACTGCGCCAAAGTTCTTTTTTATTTAAGTTATGTTTTGAAAAGCAATTAGCCTTATTTGAGTTCTATAAAAACTAGACGAAAAAGAAGACAAAATAAAAATAATTAAAAAAAAAAATAAAATAGGAAAAAATCCATATTCAGTTGAACAAAAACCTAATAGCTAAAAACGAAATGAAACGAAACAAAACAAATGATAAACTAATTAAATTAACGCTACTGATTAAGACGCAATGGGTCTTTCTTAATATCTAAAGCTCCCCCCTGGAGGGACAACAAAAAAAAAAAAAACAAAAACAAACTGAACTCTCAACTTCAAAGATAATGACTAAATTGAAGAGAAATGGAAGCTGCAAAATCAACAATATCATAAAGTTATTGAGAATGGGAAGGAGTGTGTAAATGATGGCGATGGCAACAGAAGCAGAAGCAGTAGCAGTAGCAGCATCAATCGAATTGATTGATCAAAAGAAATTCGATATTACTTATGTCTCTCAATCTCGTTGTTCTTCTTATTATTGTTGTTTTTGTAGTTGCCATTACTAGTGCTGCAAAAAAGCTTTTAACCCAAATCTTTAAAAGCGGACAAGTGAGGCAATCTATAGATAATGTGAACGAAGAACACAGTGTTACAGAATAATATTTACATCGATATATTTACATCACAATTTTTACATTTGTGAAGAAAATTTAAGTGATATTTGCTAACGGAATAAAATTGACCAAATATAATTGAAATTTCGACAAGGCTAAATCTTATGTACCCTCACACAAGAAAGGTGTATATGATCATCTTAACAATATTTCTAGAGCATAATGTTATTTCTATCTTTACTCTAATAATGTTAGTATTGATTCCGAGCCCAAGAAGCGGAGAATTTAAGTAAGCATATGTTTAAGACACAATTCTCTTTTAAATTTGGGTTTTGTGTACTTGATTCTATGAAACAAATTGTAATTTTTCGTTTTTATACCATCCACCATAGGATGGGGGGTATATTAACTTTGTCATTCCGTTTGTAACACATCGAAATATTGCTCTAAGACACCATAAAGTATATATATTCTGGGTCGTGGTGAAATTCTGAGTCGATGTGAGCATGTCCGTCCGTCCGTCTGTTGAAATCACGCTAACTTCCGAACGAAACCAGCTATCGACTTGAAACTTGGCACAAGTAGTTGTTATTGATATTGGTCGGATTGTATTGCAAATGGGCCATATCGGTCCACTTTTACGTATAGCCCCCATATAAACGGACCCCCAAATTTGGCTTGCGGGGATTCTAAGAGAAGCAAAATTCATCCGATCCGGCTGAAATTTGGTACATGGTGTTAGTATATGGTCTCTAATGAACATGCGAAAAATGGTCCATATTGGTCCATAATTATACATAGCCCTCATATAAACCTATCACCAGATTTGACCTCCGGAGCCTCTAAGAGAATCAAATTTCACCCGATCCGGCTGAAATTTGGTACATGGTGTTAGGATATGGTCTCTAACAACCATGCAAAAATTTATCCACATCGGTCCATAATTATATATGGCCCCCATATAAACCGATCCGCAGATTTGATCTCCGGAGCCTCGTGGAGGGACAAAATTCATCCGATTCGGTTAAAATTTGGTACATGGTGTTAGTATTTTGTCTCTAACTACCATGCAGGGATTGGTCCATATCAGTCCATAATTATATATAGCCCCCATATAAACCGATTCCCAGATTTGACTTTCGGAGCCTCTAAAAGAAGCATATTTCATTAGATCCAGTTGAAATTTGGTACATGGTGTTGGTATATGCACCCTCAAAAAAAATCGCTTCTCTAACATATGTTCCAAACATATTTTGCAGGAAGCACATATATTATTGGATACCGCCGAAACATTAATATGTTTGTTTTATGTGACCATATTATATGTTTGGAAGCATTTTGAGTCCAAGAATAGTATATGCTTGGAAGAATTCCCCAAAGAAGATTGTGTTCATTCCCTCACATAATTTTCACTTCCACGAAATTTTTGAGTTCTTCGCATCTTTTTCTGTAATACAAATATGCTGTTTTTTTTTTCAAATGTCTATTCTCTTGGTTCCGAATATCTATTCTCTTTATTCCGAATACTCATTCTACTATTCAAATTAAATAATATTTAGACATAAGCATACCAAATTTTTGGACTTATTATAAAACAGTTTTCCGAAACAACATACATTCACAGAAATTGCTCTCATTTCATTCTCTCGCTGTGTTATGTTGATATTTTTTATTCAACCCTCCCGGTTTCCATATCTATTTCTTTCTCTATACTAACTCTCTCTCTGTCGCTCTCTGAATAAAGTATCACAACATATATATGTTTACTCGAAATTTGAAAATTTATATATGTTTACATTCACACATATTATTTTTATGAAACATTCATGCCCCAAACATAATATATTCTAACATATTAACATATGTGTCCCAAACATTTTGTGTTAGTATAGGAACATTACATGTTTGCACTTAAATATATTGTGTTTAAAAATTGTGCCCGAAACACATTTTGTTTATATCGGAACATATGAAAAACATATTTTTCTAACAGTGTGGTCTCTAACAACCACGCAAAAATTGGTCCACATCGGTCCATAATTATATATAGCCCCCATAAAAACCGATCCCCAGATTTGGCTTGCGGAGCCTCTAAGAGAAGCAAATTTCATCCGATCGGGCTGAAATTTGGTAGATACACGCAAAAAAATAATTCTTTCCTCCCAAACGAAATTTTAGACAAACAAAGTTCGTTTCTCATTTGCTTTTCGCTGTAAGGAAGTGTATTTGGAAGAAAAGTATATACTTTTTGTGATAAACGTTTATTCTTTTCCAGGATGTAAAAACAATTTCATAAAGACAAACTCACAAAAAAAAAAAAAAAAAAAAAAAAAAAACATTGTTTTCTTGCTAATTGAATTTTCCCTCACATATTTCTCACATCCACGAGGATTCTTAGTTCTTAACACCTTTTCCTGTAATACAACAATGTAGAAGAAATTATACGATTTTATAAATTTTTAAATTTTTTTTTACCTTTCGCCTGGACGGAGAATCGAACCGCGGACCATGCACTTTGTAAGCCAACACACTAACCACTGAACTATGTACCTGTTACGGTCATCAATAGATAAATATCCATATAAGTTATATTTATCTAGCATAGCTTGCGGCGCCCACGAACCGAATAAACAAAGTTTAGTTAACAGAAACAAACATTTAGTTTGGCACCGTGGTGGAGCAGTGGTTGCTACGTCCGACTTGCATGCCAAGGGTCGTGGGTTCGATCCCTGCTTCGACCCAAGTTTTTTTTCCATATATGTATATTCCAGATATGTTCGGAAGATTCCGAAAAAATGTTCAACATTACATTGTAGTATATTAAATATTGAACTGTAAAATGTGTCTTATTAAAGACCTAAAGTCAGAAAAGAACAGTGTTTGATATAAACGAAATGGACTGTGTTGTTGTTTCAAAAATAACTTTTGGTGATAAAAGTTTAAAATTTTCGAAGCAATTCAAAAAACTCTGACAAAAGAAAAACGTTTTCGGTACACGTTTTCCAAACGTTTTTTTTTTTTTTTTGCGTGTAGTGTTAGTATATGGTCTCTAACAACCATGTAAAAATTGGTCCACATCGGTCCATAATTATATATAGCCCCCATAAAAACCGATCCCCCGATTTGGCTTGCGGAGCCTCTAAGAGAAGCAAATTTTATCCGATCTGGTTGAAATTTGGAACATGGTGTTAGTATATGGTCTCTAACAACCGTGCCAGAATTGGTCCATGATTATATATAGCCCCCATATAAACCGTTCTCCAGATTTGACGTGCGGAGCCTCTTGGAGGAGCAAAATTCATCCGATCCGGTTCAAATGTGGAACGTGGTGTTAGTAAATAGTCTCTAACATCCATGCAAAAATTGATTCACATAGGACCAGTTTTTTATTTCTATAGAAAATTTTGTCCGAATTTTATTTCTATAGAAAACTTTGTTAAAATTTTATTTCCATAGAAAATTTTGTTAAAATTTTATTTCTATAGAAAATTTTGTAAAACATAATTATATACATATTTATTAGATCTTTTTTAATTTAATATATACCACGTATGGACTTACTTACAATTTAGAAGACGGTGTTAGGAGGTTTTAAGATACCTTGCCATCGGATGACAGTGTTTAGAAGTTTCTACGGAATCCATGGTGGAGGGTACATAAGCTTCGGCCTGCCCGAACTTACGGCCGTATATACTTGTTTAATACTATAATAACAACCAGTATTCCAACCAGTTCCAAAAACATATAAAGAATTCCGTCCAATAGAAATGCTGTGTATTCTGTCTAAAGCCTTGTCGGAAAACACACTTCTTAGAGAATGTCTGTCAGGTTTTCGTCCTCGCCATAGTTGCGTGAATGTTTCTGAAAATATAAGAAGTAAGTGGATCATAGTTGGCAGATCATTCTCAATTTTTATATACCGTTGAAAAAACGTCTGACACAACGGCAGCAAAGAGGTGTTGCACGGTGATCAATTATTGGCCCTCTTCTGTTTTCTATGTATATTAACGAATTGCATAATGATAAGGTTAAGATGTATGCAGGTGATGAACAAGTATATTTGGGAAGTCCAAAGGACAAAACAGAATACAAATAAAAAAAAGTTAAAGGAAGTTAAAAATCTAAACATAATAATAAATGGTCGCTATTTTAACAGCGCATTATGGAAGCTTCAAAAAATTTAGTTCAATTTTCGCACTGGGAGAAACGCTAAAACAGTTTACTTATTTTTTCAGTGTATTCAATGTAATTGGATTATATGTGTGTGATTTCGTTCCATGGTGTAATTAACTGCAAAAGAAAAAAGAAGTAAACCAACAGAAACCGCAATGTCACAACAACACATTACAAATTCTATATATACTGCGGGAGAATAAGTCATCCCTTTGTGGTTCTACAATAGACCGGCGGACTGACCGAATGACAACGATATGAAACTCTTTGAAGATAATAACATTAAGCTGATTACAAATTTATCATTATCTTCATCATCAGTCATATTCTAATTATCCTTTTGTGGTTATCAGCAAAAAGGCCCCAAAAAGGGTTCTATACAAATCTCGTTTGTATTGAATGGCGATAAGAATGAGTTGGATAGAATGTGCGTGCGTAAATGCGCTAGTCCTTTGTGCAATTTTAATTATAAAGCAAAGCAAATAAATAATTGCAATATCTCGCCAAATGAATAGGAAATCAATTTATAAAATCATTATCAATTTCCCTCTTTAGTTTCAATTAGAATTGCACATAATTCCACATTTGTGTATTGGACACAGAATACAGTTGGAAATCAGATTATGAATGAATTAAAATGAAATTTTATACATTTGCAATGCATTGCAAATCTATGGCGGAATTTGAGATTATAAAATGACAAATTGGGTGGGTATAATATCATATTTATATAAAAAATATATTGACACGAGGGTTGCATTTTATATTTCGGGATTAAGGAACAGACACGAATAATATTTTATTGTTTTTCAATACATTGCCTATTAAACTTTATACACTTTTGCATGCTTTTGAACCAATTGTCGAGACACTTTTGTCACTCCCCAAAATATGCATTCTTAATGTATCGCTTTTTCGTGTGGCGAAAAACGTTGACCTCTCATTTGATTTTTTACGTAAGAGAATAGAAGGAAATCCTTTTCTTTTGTTATAGATATAAAATTTTGACAACATCTTCTATAGAAACAAAATTTTTACAAAATTTTCTATACAAAAATAAAATTTTTAGAAAATTTTCTATACAAAAATAAAATTTTGACAAAATTTTCTATACAAAAATAAAATTTTGACAAAATTTTCTATACGAATAAAATTTTGACAAAATTTTCTAAAGAAATAAAATTTTGACAAAATTTTCTATAGAAATAAAATTTTATTCTGATTATTAATTTTGTTCGGCTTGAGGTCATAGCAACAATCGATTATTGATTTGTTTTAATATTTATTTCCAATATTTCGGTTAGTGCCACTAACCATCTTCTGGGATTTTGTATCTACATAAATTACAAAAATTAAATTACTTTTAATGTTCACAAATTACAATATTATTTTAGATATAATATATTGAAAATAACTAACGTGAGTTCGTGTGATGCTGTTCGTTCTGCAAGTCACCGTACACTAAGCTTCGTTTGTGTCGATGCTTGTTTATGATGTGTCGATACATTCTCGCGCATTCTTCCGTGTCTTTTTTGAAATTCATTCTCTTGTCAGGAGAGAGATCTATTATATTAAGCATCTCAAGAGTGTATCTACGCCTATGATTATTCTCTTGAGCAAGTATCTCGACGTCTGTGAAGTTGGGCTTGTGTCCTGTTGTTGCACAGTGAGCTGCAAGTGCTGTTTTTTGCTCTACTGATTTGTCTACAGCTTTAAGGTCTGATTTATGCGACGAAAGTCTTGTCTTAAGTTTGGTCATTGTAGTGCCAACATATGCCATTGGGCATATGTTGGACTTGTCTCCATTACATTTAATTTTGTACACTATATTACTCCTGTCCTCATTCTTTATTTTTGACTTTGTGTTGCTGAATAATTCCTTTGCTGTTCTCGATGTGCGTGAAGCAATTTGAATCTTGTCCTTGTTATATACGTCCGATTTGAAAAAACGCTCTGAGAATCCTTCAACGTAAGTCATGGGTTTGTATGACTTATCCTTATAATGGTCCGGCTCCTCAATAGTCTTAGTTTTAATGTTTTCGTCAAGTGTTGTATTTTTAACGCGATTTATTAGTCTGCTTATTATTCTATTTGGAAAATCGTTTGTGGTCAATATTTGTCTTATCTTTATTTCATTCTCCTTGTGGAATTCTGCATCACTTATCCTTAAGATTCAATCTATAAAATTGATTGCTGTCATTGACAAAATTTTCTATAGAAATAAAATTCTGACAACATTTTCTATAGAAATAAAATTTTGACAAAATTTTCTATAGAAATAAAATTTTCACAAAATTTTCTATAGAAAAAAAAAAAAACTGACAAAATTTTCTATAGAAATAAAATTTAAAAAAAAATCTATAGAAATAAAATTTTGACAAAATTGTCTATAGAAATAAAATTTTGACAAAATTGTCTATAGAAATAAAATTCTGACAACATTTTCTATAGAAATAAAATTCTGACAACATTTTCTATAGAAATAAAATTTTGACAAAATTTTCTATAAAAATAAAATTTTGACAACATTTTCTATAAAAATAGAATATTGACAAAATTTTCTATAGAAATAAAATTTTGACAAAAATTTCTATAGAAAAAAAAAATTGACAAAATTTTCTATACAGATAAACTTTTGAAAAAAATTTTCTATAGAAATAAAATTTTGAAAAAAAAATTCTATGGAAATAAAATTTGACAAAATTTTCTATAGAAAAAAATTTTGACAAAATTTTCTATAGAAATAAAATTTTGACAAAATTTTCTATAGAAATCTAAATTTTGACAACATTTTTTGTAGAAATAAAATTCTGACAACATTTTCTATAAAAATAAAATTCTAGAAATAACATTTTGACAAAATTTTATATATAAAAAAATATTGACAAAATTTTCTATAGAAATAAAATTTGACAACATTTTCTATAGAAATAAAATTTTGACAAAATTTTCTATAGAAATAAAATGTTGACAATATTTTCTATAGAAATAAAATTCTGACAACATTTTTCTAGAAATAAAATTTTGACAAAATTTTCTACAGAAATAAAATTTTGACAACATTTTGCTAGAAATAAAATTTTGACAAAACTTTCTATAGAAATAAAATTCTGACAACATTTTCTATAGAAATAAAATGTTGACAAATTTTTCTATAGGAATAAAATTTTGACAACATTTTTCTAGAAATAAAATTTTGACAAAATTTTCTATAGAAATAAAATTTTGACAAAATTTTCTATAGGAATAAAATTTTGACAACATTTTTCTAGAAACAAAATTTTGAGAAAATTTTCTATAGAAATAAAATTTTGAGAAAATTTTCTATAGAAATAAAATTTTGACAAAATTTTCTATAGGAATAAAATGTTGACAACATTTTTCTAGATATAAAATTTTGACAAAATTTTCTATAGAAATAAAATTTTGACATAATTTTCTATAGGAATAAAATTTTGACAACATTTTGCTAGAAATAATGTTGACAAAATTTTCTATAGAAATAAAATTCTGACAACATTTTCTAAAGAAATAAAATGTTGACAAATTTTTCTATCAAAATAAAATTTTGACAAAATTTTCTACAGAAATAAAATTTTGTAAAATTTTCTATAGAAATAGAATTTAGACAAAATTTTCTATAGGAATAAAATTTTGACAACATTTTTCTAGAAATAAAATTCTGACAAAATTTTCTATAGAAATAAAATTTTTAGAATGTTTTCTATAGAAATAAAATTTTGATAAAATTTTCTATAGTAATAAAATTTTGACAAAATTCTCTATAGGAATAACATTTTGACAAAATTTTCTATAGAAATAACATTTTCACAGAACTTTCTATAGAAATAAAATTTTGACAAAATTTTCTATAGAAATAAAATTTTGACAAAATTTTCTATGGAAATAAAATTTGGACAAAATTTTCTATGGAAATAAAATTTTGACAAAATTTTCTATGGAAATATAATTTTGACAAAATTTTCTATGGAAATAAAATTTTGACAAAATTTGCTATAGAAGCAAAATTTTTGAGAAAATTATTTATAGAAATATAATGTTTGAGCAAATTTTCTATATAAATAAAATTTTTGAGAAAATGTTCGGTAGAAATAAAATGTTGAGAAAATTTTCCATAGCAAAAAAAAAAATTTGACAAAATTTTCTATAGAAATAAAATTTTGACAAAATTTTCTTTAGAAATAAAATATTGACAAATTTATTTATAGAAATAAAATTTTGACAAAATTTTTTATAGAAATAAAATGTTGACAAATTTTTCTATAGAAATAAAATTTTGTGATCACAATTTAAACTCCTTTTCGCCTAGAACGATTAGTTTGCGAGATATGAGAAAAACAATTTTGTTTTAATAAAAATTTCGATATTTCAGAATTTGGATGGAGTTTTCTATTTTTTGGAGGTTATCACCAATTAATCCACGTTTCCCACTACGCTTAGTTTACGAGGTATGAAAAAAACAAGGTTTTTATATAAAAATGTATTTTTTAAAATTGGAATGGAGTTATTCGGGGTGATTAGGAATTAGTGTAATTTTCGCTCTAGGACACATAGTTTAGGAGATATATTAAAACAAGTTTGTCATATAAAAATTTAGATTTTTTTTGCAGAATTTGGATGAAATTTAATTTTTTTTTTGGTGTCAACATTATTTTCTCTAACTTGTTATGTATCTCTGCTAGGCAAAGGGTACACTGAGAAAATGAAACTGTTTTATGGAAAGAATGAACTAAGAAATGGCTGGGATTCAATATTCACTACATATGGGTATTTGTTCATACTAGAAAACTTGAATGACCTGGCAAAAGTAGGACATGCTAAATTGTATCCTTTGAAATTTAAAATTTTAAATTTTTTTTTTAATTCATAGTTCTGATTATAATCCCTATGCTCTACATGCATGAAAAATATTTTCTCTTTAAAATAATCTGATAACATTTAAACATTGGTGGTTACACAAAAAAGAGCAATTTTTTGCATTTAACGATTTTTTTATGCGATCAATTTGGATATAAACGTTTTGATTACAATGCACAAAGACTTAAATTTGTATTCGAATTTACATTGTCGCCGTTTTTTGTCGTTATTATGTATGGGAGATTTTTTTTCTGGTTGCCTTCAATCTGTTCAAAAGTGCAATGATATTTTTTCATTAATTCTTTTTGTTATCATACAATTGAAATTGGCGCAAAAACAAAACATCCAGCCATACACATGTAAGTGAAATTTCTACCAGTATTTTGGCTTGTTTTTCATCAACATTTCCGCCCTCTTATGCTGTGCAATGCGGATAAAGGCTCCCATTTGCAATAACTAAAATGTGTTACCACCACCAAGTTGTGCATTTGTTTTTCTGGGTTTTTCTATATGCCCTCAAGCACGAGCATCTTGTTTTTGTCAAAGGTCCTTTCGTTTTTGCATTCCACAGCCCGCCTGTGGAGGGGCGATAAAAAAGTACCGTTCAAAATAAAATAAAAAAATATTGATACAAAATTTACTATGCACAAAAGTTTTATATATTCTTTTTATTATTACAGATGAGAGAGAGAGAGAGAGAGAGAGAGAGAGAGAGAGTGGAATTCGGACAGGATTTCTACAAAAAGATTTTTTGAGGACGTGTTTTTAAATATTTTTTGTTTTATTTTTATTTTATTTACGTTGCCGCTACATGGCTCTATTCGATAGGGAATGAGAGTATGACGATCAAGAGATGGACAGATTTTATATGAAATTGCTGAGAGTACATAGAAATAAAGAACTGGCTCTATTCGATAGGGATACTTTCGGCTTTTCACAATTTTGGAATAGTCAATTTAAATTGTTAGCACAAGTAGACGTTTCGATTTTAGTGTTTAAAGTCGATTAATCGGTTCTTGTCTCTAATAAAAGCCGATTTTTCGACTTTGACTAAAAAGTCGATTTAACACGAATTAAAAAATCTAAATTCGATTATTTTTGGGACTTAAAAAAGTCGACCTTGATCTTCCTTCTGTTACCAAAAAGCCGATTAATTGGAATTGAGGATTTCAATAATTAAGATCACAGAGAAATGATTCAAAAAATCCGGTATACTGGGGTCCATATGATGTCGCCAAAAAAGTATTGAAAATGTTCTTTTTGGATCCGGAAATGTTGCAAAATTGGTGCAGAAGCGTTGGGTGGTCGATCTAAGCTTTTATATTTCTATACATGAACCAAACTCATCGGCTACTGAAGTTTAGCAAGATATGCCTCAATTTGGATCAAGTCTGAAGCAACCAACCAATCAATTATACTGCGAACCCAAACGAACGTCACTAAAAAATCGTATTTGTTTTCCCTCAAAAATCCAGTTTGTTCAGAACATTCAACTACCACAACGATATATTGTTACATGATACCTATAAGAATACTTATCAGCACCACGCCTACGACAAACATTAGGGCCACTGGCATACTTATAAAAAAAATTAAAAATTAAATAAAACAATATTTACAAAAAATATGTATACACAACACAATTTTTAATAAATTTTACAGTTTGGTGGCTCTAGAGGAGGAAATTAGAATCCGGCAAGGACTGATCTTTAAAAATGTGTGATGATCACGGTTATCACTCGTGCCACAAATCTACCAAACAAATATTTCTGTAGAACATTTGGTCAAAATTTTATTTCTATTTTATTTCTACAGAAAATTTTGTCTAAATTTTATTTCTATAGAAAATTTGGTCAAAATTTTATTTCTATAGAAAATTTTGTCAAAATTTATAAAAAATTTTATCAAAATTTTATTTCTGTAGAAAACTTGGTCACAATTTTATTTCTATAGAAAATTTTGTCAACATTTTATTTCTATAGAACATTTTATTAAAATTTTATTTTTATGAAAATTTGGTCAAAATTTTATTTCTATAGAAAATTTTATTTTTATGAAAATTTGGTCAAATTTTCTTTCTATAGAAAATTTGGTCAAATTTTCTTTCTATAGAAAATTTTGTCAAAATCTTATTTCTATACAAAATTTTGTCAAAATTTCATTTCTATAGAAAATTTTATCAAAATTTTGTTTCTGTAGAAAATTTGATCAAAATTTGATCTTTATAGAAAATTTTTTCAAAATGTTATTTCTATAGAAAATTTTGTTTAAATTTTTTGGTCAAAATTTGTTTCTATAGAAAATTTGGTCAACATTTTATTTCTATAGCAAATTTTGAAATTTTATTTTTATGAAAATTTGGACAAAATTTTATTTCTATAGAAAATTTTGTCAAAATTTTATTTTTATAGAAAATTTTGTGAAAATTTTATTTCTATAGAAAATTTGGTCAAAATTTTATCTTTATAGAACATTTTTTCAAAATGTTATTTCTATAGAAAATTTTGTTTAAATTTTTTTGTCAAAATTTGTTTTGTTTTTATTTCTATAGGAAATTTGGTCAAAATGTTATATTTATAGAAAATGTTCTCAAAATTTTATCTTTGTAGAAAATTTTCTCAAAATTTTATATTTGTAGAAAATTTTCTCAAAATTTTATTTCTATAGAAAATTTTGTCTTAATTTTTTTCTATAGAAAATTTTTTCAAAATTTTATTTTAATAGAAACTTTGTTCAAAATTTTATGTCTACAGAAAATGTGGTCAATATTTTATTTCTATAGAAAATTTGGTCTACATTTTATTTTTATAGAAAATTTTCTCAAAATTTTATTTCTATAGAAAATTTTGTCTAAATTTTATTTTTATAGAATATTTTCTCAATTTTTTTTTCTATAGAAAATTTGGTCAAAATTTTATTTCTATAGAAAATTTGGTCAACATTTTATTTCTATAGAAAATTTGGTCAACATTATATTTTTATAGAAAATTTTCTCAAAATTTTATTTCTATAGAAAATGTCTAAATTTTTATACCCTTCACCACTACTGTGGTACAGGGTATAATAAGTTTGTGCATTTGTATGTAACGGTAAGAAGGACTGATCTTAGACTTATCTTTTAGTATACCGATCGTCTTAATGTCTGTTAATGTATTTTTGTGTGCAAAGTACAGGTCGCAGCTTATGTCCGATCGCCCTTAAACTTGGCGCAGGGTCTTTTTTCGGCTCAAAGACGAACCCTATTGATTTTGGAAAATATCGGTTCAGATTTAGATATAGCTGCCATATATATATTTATAACCGATGTGGTAATAAATGACGTATTTAACAAACGATCTGCTTCTGTGAGTCTCGTAAATTTTGCAGAATATCAGTCGAATCGGTTCAGATTCACATATAGCTCCCATATATAGCTTTCGCCCGATTTACCTTCCTATTGCCCCAGAGGTTTACCCCTAGTTACGTGAAATTTTGCACAGGGAGTGGAATTAACATTAAAAATATGTTTACCGAATTTAGTTGAAATCGTTTCAGATATAGATATAGCTGTCATATATATCTTTCGTCCAATACGCTCCTTTATGGCCCCAGTGGTCAAAATTTCACTCCGATTTACTTGAAGTTTTGTACAGAGAGTAGGACTAACATTCTTCCTACGTATGCCAAATTAGGACAAAATCGGTTCAGATTTAGATATATCTTTCATAACATATAAATCTTTCGCCCGATTTTGATCCATATGACCACGGAAGTCAAAATTTCATTATCAAAATTTTGAAGTTTTGCACTGAGAGTGCAATTAAAATTTTAGGAAATGTGTGCCAAATTTTATCAAAATCGGCTCAGAATTAGACAAAGTCCCCATATAACAGGTTGGCTGATAAGTCCCCGGTCTAGCAAAGAAAAACAAATTTTTTGGTCAAAATTCGTTTTTATTATTCAACATAGTTCCCTTCAAGAGCGATACAACGATTATAACGATCTTCCAATTTTTGATACCATTTTGGTAGTACTCCTTCGGTTTTGCCTCAAAATAGGCCTCAGTTTCGGCGATCACCTCTTCATTGCAGCCAAATTTTTTCCCTGCGAGCATCCTTTTCAGCTCTGAGAACAAGAAAAAGTCGCTGGGGGCAGATTTGGGAATACGGTGGGTGAAGAAGCAATTCGAAGCCCAATCCATGAATTTTTACCATCGTTCTCAATTTGCCAGCGGACTTTTGAGTCTTTCCACGCTTCGGAGACGGTTCACCGGTCGCTGTCCACTCAGCCGACTGTCGATTGGACTCAGGAGTGTAGTGATGGAGCCATGTTTCATCCATTGTCACATATCAATGGAAAAACTCGGGTGTATTACGAGTTAACAGCTGCAAACACCGCTCAGAATCATCAACACGTTGTTTTTGGTCAAATGTGAGCTCGCGCGGCACCCATTTTGCACAGAGCTTCCACATATCCAAATATTGATGAATGATATGACCAACACGTTCCTTTGATATCTTTAAGGCCTCTGCTATCTCGACCAACTTCATTTTACGGTCACTCAAATGTTTTTTTGATGTTTTCGTCGGTAACCACCTCTTTCGGGCGACCACTGCGTTCACCGTCCTCCGTGCTCATTTCACCACGCTTGAATTTTGCATACCAATAAATTATTGTTGATTTCCCTGGGGCTGAGTCCGGAAACTCAGTATCAAGCCAAGTTTTTGCTTCCACCGTACTTTTTCCCTTTAGAAAACAGTATTTTATCAAAACACGAAATTCCTTTTTTTTCCATTTTTTTCACAATAACAAAAGTTGCTTCACAAAAGACGCTCTATCTCACAAACTAATTGACTTACAGACGTCAAATTTTGACACGAATCATGTGAAGGTTGGTACTATATAAAAATAATATGCATTTAATACTAGTGACGCCATCTATGTGTCAGATCAGCCAACCTGTTATATGTTCTTCCGATTTCAGCAAATATGACCAAAATTCCCAAATTTTCCTTGTAAAATCGTCAATGCTGAGTGGAAAACTCGCAAAAATGATTCAAATTTACCTATACTCTAATTCGTATGTATCAAACGATAAATCATAAATTCAGGCTTGACAAATTTTATGCAATGCAAATATTTCCGGTCATTCACCAATTTAAATTTAGAGTCTAGAGATTTTGTAAAAGTTAAAAAAATTGTCCAAATCGCTTCATATTTAAATATTTGTATATGGGAATATAAATCTTTATATAGCTCCCAACAAATTTGAAGGTGTTATAATGGTATAAACAATTTTGGTATACATAGTGGTGAAGGGTATATTATAGTCGGCCCCTCCCGACTTTATACTTTACTTAATTGTTTTCTAAGCAAATTTTGTCAAAATTTTATTTTTATAGAAAATTTGGTCAAAATTTTATTTTTATAGAAAATTTGGTCAAAATTTTATTCTATAGAAAATTTTGTCTAAATTTTATTTCTATAGAAAAGTTTGTAAACAATTTATTTCTATAGAAAATTTGGTCAAATATTTATTTCTATAGACAATTTTGTCAATATTTTATTTCTATAGAGCATGTTTTCAAAATTTTATTTCCATAGAATTTTTTCTCAAAATTTAATTTGTATAGAAAAATTGTTCAAAAAATTTTATAGAAGCTTTTTCTAAAATTTTATTTTTATATATGGTAAACTTCTCCAAACTTGTATTTCTAAAGAGATTTGATCTACCAAAACATCAAGAATTCTACCAATCTACCGAACAGAAAAAATCTACTATTTTTGGCTAACGTGGTGGTAATACAAATTTATTTGTACGTAATATACGTAACATTTTCATATGTTTTAAGATAATAAAGCATATCGAACAATTTTTTGTTTTGTAGATTTTGTTTAAATTTAACGAAAAATATTGTAGGGAAATATTTTTGGGAATGTAGGGAAAAGTAGGGAAGTTTTTTTGTTCTTGTAGGTTAAACCGAAAATTTTTTCTGGCAACACTGCACGGGACCTCATCACACAGGTATCGTTTCCGGTTTTATCACATATAACATAGAAGGGCTAACTAACATACACAAACAATTATTAAAGTCAAGCAAACACTATAATTCCATGAACTAAAATAGAGTTACATTGGCGTTAGTGCCACAGAGGGTTGCCTTTTTTTGTTTTGAGTGCAGCCAATTTGAACAAATCTAAACTGATTCTAAAATGTGATGTTGTTTCCGACACTTTATATTTTTGAACAATAAATTTAATGAAAATGAAAAGAAAATATAGCACTTTTCTTTGTTCCATTACTTGTCAGCTACCATGTATTGATTTTTTGTTTGTTTTAAATCTCCCCTCTACACCCAAAATCGTTATTGTTAGATTCCGAAATTTCCAAATACCCTATTGAACTAAGAACACATGTCGACCCCACATTTGTTTCGTCTCTTTGCCAAAATGGCATAATAAACTTGCAACAGCATCCTTAATCTGAGTGAAACCTTATTCTCTTCCTCTCTCTCTCACACACACACATACACTCACCAACCAAGCAAAGCAATGTGCTTTCTTTTGCAATATGTGCAACATTTTTATAGAATAGCAATGTTTTCGATTCAAAACTCCAATGAGTTTTCATCGAACAAATCGTTTATTTCCATATTTCCATGGTGCATGGAGTGCAGTAACACCATTCTCTGGTTATGGGGAGGGGGGCGATGCATGCATTTAAAATTGGATATTGACATTTATGCAGACTGTTACTGGAATCTGGTTGTCTTTTGTGTGCTACAAAAAAAATTTTTTTTTTGTTTTTTCAAAATTTTGTAGCACAGCCAACAATAAAATCATCTTTATAAAACATTTGCGTAAAAAAAAAAATAACTAAAAAATATGTTGGGTTAAAGAGTTGGAATGGGTGTGTATGAGTGTGTGGGAAATCGAAAGCGGAAAATGTCACAGAATCAAGAACAAAAATATAAAAAAAAAATTATCTCATACCGACAAACAAGTTGAACGAACAATTTTGTTTTTCCAGCCATCTGATACCACGGAACTTTGTGGATTTACATAGCACATACAGTATTGAAATAAGTGACAGACGGACCAAAAGAACATTCCTGGGGAAACATTTTTGTAAATCCTGCTGCTTTTAGTCCATCTGTCGTTGTGGTGTTGATGGTGCTAGTGGTGGCAGTGGCTTTCAATTCGCAACGAACTTTATGAAATAAATTTAAAATGAATGGCATGAATCGTCGTAATCAATAGATAAAAAAATGTGTCATTTCGTTACGATAAAACTGTGAGTTTTTTTTCGTTTACCGCATACGATACATATAGTGGGGGACAAAAACAAAAGCAATGAATGTCCATTTTCCATTTTGCATTGGTGTCATTAATTATAAAATTACATTTCATGAATTGGTGCATGAGATTTAAACGGATCAAATTCCCCCCACAACAATAAAAGAAGACTGGTGGCGAGGGGAAAGAGAGAAAGCCATTCAGGAAATTGTGGTAAATTTTCAATAACCAATGGGAAAAAGTTGCAAAAATATAAATCATATTATTTGAATCTTTCATTGATATTAAGTTAAAGTGAGATTTTTGGTCCAAATGAAATGTAAGCAGATTTTTGCATACGATTATAAAGCAGGTGAAATTGTGTACAATAACAAACAAACATTGACCTTAGGTGAAGGAATGGGGAGACAAAGAGGTGCAATGGTAGGCATGCCCGTTTCGACCACACATCAAAAAGTTGCCAGCGGTGGATTATCCCCCCTCAGTAATGTCAGTGACTTCTCTGAGTGTTTCTAGGCTTTTCTAAGTAGTTTCACCGCAATGTAGATCGCCGTTCGGACTCGATTAAAAAAGGAGACGGGTCATGTCATGTTAGAAAGAGAAAATTTGGTTTTACCAACTGAATCTTTCGCTCAGTATGTAGAAGCAAGTGAATCTAGTTATTTATTGAGTAGAAGTTGTTGTTAATATTTTTGTTTCTGCGTAAGCGAAGACCCAAAAAGGTATGGAAACAAAACGTCCGTGGCTTGTCTTGATACTTCAACAGCACAGGCTATAAAATGTGTATACCCTGCGCCACACTGTGGAACAGGGTATTATAAGTTAGTGCATATGTTTGCAACACCCAGAAGGAGACGAGATAGGCATATGGTGTCTTTGGCAAAAATGCTCAGGGTGGGCTCCTGAGTCGATATAGCCATGTCCGTCTGTCCGTGAACACATTTTTGTAATCAAAGTCTAGGTTGCAGTTTTGGTCCAATCGACTTCAAATTTGGCACAAGTATGTGTTTTAGCTCAGAATAGAACCCTATTGATTTTCGAAGAAATCGGTTCAGATTTAGATATAGCTCCCATATATATATTTCGCCCGATATGGACTTATATGGCCCCAGAAGCCAGAGTTTTAACCTAATTTGCTTAAAATTTCGCACAAGAAGAACAATTAGTACTATAGTCAAGTGTGCCAAATTTTATTCAAATCGGTTCAGATTTAGATATAGATCCCATATATATCTTTCGCCCGATTTGCCGTCATATGACCACAGAGGTCAAAGTTGTAGTCCGATTTACTTGAAATTTGGCACAGGGAGTAGAATTAAAATACTAAGTATGCATGTCAAATTTGGTTGAAATCGGTTCAGATTTATATATAGCTTCCATATATATGTTTTTCCGATTTGGGCAAAAATGGCAAAAATACCCAAAAAGGGAGTACTTCCCAAAAAGGGAATACTTCCGTCCTATGACAAGTCCATGTAAAATTCATTGGAGATGATCCATGTTTGCACTATGTTACTTCCGGATCACCGATTGGAGATCCAAACCTTTTTTGGAAGCTCTTTTTTTGCTGGGATTATATAATTATAACTGATCCCCAGATACCGTTTATATTTATAATAAATGGCGGTTAAATTTCAAGGGCCGATGTTGAATGTGAACCACACCTAAACGCCAAGTTTTTTTCCGAATTTTATTTGACATTTCTCTATTTCAGACTTATTCAATTTGAACCATGGATGTCGTGAATGGGCAGAATGGTTCCAAGAAATGGCAACAGTGGATGATCAATTTTCGAAAAAAATCATCTTCAGTGATGAGGCACATTTTCACGTCAGTGGATTCGTCAATAAACAGAATTGCCGCATTTGGGCAAATGAGAATCCAAGAGTGATCGAAAAACCAATGCACCCACAAAGAGTGACTGTTTGGTGCGGTTTATGGGCTGGCGGCATCATCGGGCCGTATTTTTTCCAAAATGAGGCCGGTCAGGCAGTTACTGTGAATGGTGTTCGCTATCGTGAGATGATAACGAACTTTTTATGGCCCGTAATGGAAGATATGGATGTGGACGATATGTGGTTTCAGCAGGACAATGCCACTTGCCACACAGCTAACGAAACAATGGATCTTTTGCGCAACAAATTCAATGGCCGTGTTATCTCACGTAATGTCGATGTCAATTGGCCGCCAAGGTCATGTGATTTGACACCGTTGGACTTTTTTCTTTTGGGGTTATTTGAAAGAAAAAGTGTACCTCGATAAGCCAGCAACAATTCAATAGCTAAATGATGAGATAATTCGGCACATTAAGGCATAGAACTTCCATTATGCCTCAGCGTCATCGAAAATTTGGACCATAGGATGAAGGTGTGCCACCGAGGTCGCGACGCCCATTTGGCCGATATTTTGTTCCATACATAATTGAGTAATACCAATATATCATAATAAAATAAAATTACAACAATTTCCTAAATAGTTTGTCTTTTATTCAAAATCAACATCGGCCCTTGAAATTTTTACCACCCTTATACAGATTTCTACCTGGTTGAAATTTTGTACGCGATATTGGTATATGTCCTCCAAAAACCAATCAAAAATTGGATGGTTTTTATATCCTAAAACACATAGTGGTTAGGGTATAATAAGTTTGATCTGCCAAAAAATGTGCCTACCAGAAATATTGATTTTAGACCCCATAAAATATATACCGATCGACTCAGAATCACCTCCAGAGTCGATCTAGCGCTTGGTGTCCGTCCGTCCGTCTGTCCATGTATTTGTTGTTCACAGGATTCCGATCTAATAATTGCGATCGATTTTGATGAAATTTGGTACAGGGTGTTTTTTGGTCACAAGGACGAACTTTATTGAATTTGGAAGAAATCGCATCAAATGTAGATATAGCTCCAATATATATGTATTCGACAAATGGGGTAAGGTTGCCCTTTTTTACCAACCGATCGTCGTCAAATTTGGCACAAAGTAATATTTTGCATCATTTATTTTAAGTCTGCAAAATTGTATCTAAATCGGTTCAGATTTAGATATAGCTCTCATATATACGTATTGCCTGATTTTGCCAAATGTGGTCATAAAACCATTATTTATTGACCGATCTTACTCAAACTTGGCTTAATCTAATCTTTTATAGTGCTAACAATATGTGCAGAAAATCATCGAAATCGGTTCAGATTTAGCTATAGCTCCCATATATATGTATCGCCGATTTTACCAAATTTGTCCGTAAAACTATTATTTATAAAATGATTGTACTCAAATTTGTTTAAATGTAATCTTCTATAGCACTAACTGTATGTGCAAAGTTTCATCGAAATCGGTTCAGATTTAGATATAGCTTCCATATATATGTATCGCCGATATTGCGGAATTTGGCCCTAACAATCTTATTTTTTACCATAGAGGCCTCATTCATTAACTGATCGTACTCGAATTTTGTACAAGGTAATATTAATCAAAGGTTATATTAATCATACCTGCAAAATATTATACAAATTGGTCCTGATTTAGATATAGCTCCATATATATGCATCGCTCGATTTTCCCAAATTTGGCCATAATACTGTTACTAAAATTTCAAATTTTGATATAATAGCCGATCGTATTTAGACTTGCTTGTAGCTTTTACAAAATAATTTTGTCCGATTTTTACAAATTTGGATTTATTACCCACAACTTAATGAGCGATTTTTATTCTTTTTTTAATAATGGACTCAATATTACTGTCATACTAACTCTGTAGGTGCAAAATCAACTATAGCTAATAATATCGGACATTTCTGCTCAGATTGTGACAAGACTACCATAAACATGTACTTTTTTATGTTCTTAAATATGAAAATGCGGTTTATCAATCAATGTCTACACGGACGAAAAAGAATGTTTTTCATATGTTTGGATGTAAAAATTATATATTTGGATCTCAAAATTTTTAACACAATATTTTTAAGTGCAAGCATATAATGTCCATAGACTAGCATAACATGTTTGGGACATATATGTTAATATGTTAGAACATATTATGATTGGGACATAAAATGCTTGTAAATATAATATGCTTACATATATTAATGCAAACATATATTAATTTAGAAATAGCCTATAAACATATATGTGTTTAGAAAGAGAGACCTGGAGAGTATGCTGCAAGTAAAATAATGGAAGTAACCAATTGGCGTCTTAAAACTATATACACACAAAGAAATTTTCATTAAAATTTTTTTCTACCAGTGTATGCCTTAAGGTGAATCATAATATGTTTGAACAATACAAACAATATTTTGTTTGAACCAATCCTGAAAATATACATGCTTG
Source organism: Haematobia irritans (assembly GCF_050003625.1). NCBI lineage: Eukaryota > Metazoa > Arthropoda > Insecta > Diptera > Muscidae > Haematobia > Haematobia irritans. The sequence goes on along the minus strand of NC_134397.1, from coordinate 172,175,585 downwards.
AAGCAAAATGTGTTTAGCTTCTGTAACGATTTTTTTTGAGCGTGTACTAATTCAGTAGGGATGGTTTAGGGTATGATATAGTCGGCCCCGTCCGACTTTCTACTTTACTCACTTGTTATATATAACTCTTATATAAAAATATCCTCAGATTTGGCCTCCGGAATCTCTTGGAGAAGCAAATTTCATACGATCCCACGGATATGTGGTACATGATGTTGAGATATGACCTCTAACCACCATTCGAAATTGTCCATATCGTTTCATAATTATGTATAGCCCCCATATTAAATGATCTCCAGATTTGACTTCCAGAGCCAATTTCATACGATCCTTAAATGGTTTAATTATTTGCAGATTAAAAGTATATAAAAAAATTCTTTCCCAGATGAATGGAATTTCATTTCAGGCTTCTGTTGTTTTTTGTTTTAAGTTTTCCATTTTAATACCCCAAAATAAATTTCTCCAGTTACATTTATGTCTTCTTTAGAATGGTTTATGACAATTTAATTGTACAAACAAAACATTATGTTTACACTTAAAAACATATAAAAAAATTAGTCGGTAAAAACAAACAGCAAAACCAACACAACGCACTCCTACACTTAATAGTAATAATTTTTTGTAATTATTCACGCCTGGTGGGTCATTACAAAAAAAAAAAAAGAGCAACAGCACAAAAAATTAAGTGCTTCAGACATTCTGGAAAACAAACACCCCACATATTTGTGGACCATAAAATAGCAAAAGTATTCATTAAAGTGCAAATATAAAGTCACACTCTGGAAAATTCTTTGTAATTGCCATAAAGATTATGTTTAGTTATGTATTTCCCCTCATCGACTGAGTGATGAAAAGATGTAATGGGGAAAACTGGAAACTATCACCAAACTCGTTGAACGCATTAACAAGAGTGGAAAATTTGTGTTGCATTTGAAGAGAATGGTTGCACCATATTAAATATGTATTTGAAGCGAATGACTATTAGAAAATATGCAATAAATATTGGAAATTTTTTGTGGGCTGAGGCTACATAACCTATAGGTTAGTGGAAAAGTTTGCCAAGTCCGATTTTATTAGTGATTTCATTCATTTCAACAATCCCTCCTATCCAATCCAATTTTATCCAATTTACCTAAAATTGGAAATCTAGAGGTATTTTAGAACCATAAGGGGTGTGACAAAAATGGTGAGTATCGGTCCATGTTTTGGTATGGTCCCCATATAAACCGACATCCCGATTTGGGGTCTTGGGCTTATAAAAATCGTAGTTTTTATCCAAGTTGCCTGAAATTGGAAATCTACAGGTATTTTAGGAGCATAAAGAAGTGTGCCAAAAAAGGTGAGTATCGGTCCATGTTTTGGTATAGCCTCCATATAGACCGATATCCCGATTTTACTTCTTGGGCTTATAAAAATTGGAAATCTATAGGTATCTTAGGACTACAAAGAGGTAGAGCCATAACTAAGTATGCCGAATATGATGTGTATTGGCCCATGTTTTGGTATATCCCCGATTTGACTTCTTAAACTGCTAAATATCATAATTTCCTCCGATTTGCCCGAAATTAAAAATCTGGAGGTAACAGGTTGGCTGATAAGTCCCCGGTCTGACACATAGATGGTGTCGCTAGTATTAAATGCATATTATTTTTATATAGTACCAACCTTCAAATGATTCGTGTCAAAATTTGACGTCTGTAAGTCAATTAGTTTGTGAGATAGAGCGTCTTTTGTGAAGCAACTTTTGTTATTGTGAAAAAAATGGAAAAAAGGAATTTCGTGTTTTGATAAAATACTGTTTTCTGAAGGGAAAAATACGGTGGAAGCAAAAACTTGGCTTGATAATGAGTTTCCGGACGCTGCCCCAGGGAAATCAACAATAATTGTTTGGTATGCAAAATTCAAGCGTGGTGAAATGAGCACGGAGGACGGCGAACGCAGTGGACGCCCGAAAGAGGTGGTTACCGACGAAAACATCAAAAAATCCACAAAATGATTTTGAATGACCGTAAAATGAAGTTGATCGAGATAGCAGAGGCCTTAAAGATATCAAAGGAACGCGTTGGTCATATCATTCATCAATATTTGGATATGAGGAAGCGCTGTGCAAAATGGGTGCCGCGCGAGCTCACATTTGACCAAAAACAACAACGTATTGATGATTCTGAGCGGTGTTTGCAGCTGTTTACTCGTAATATACCCGAGTTTTTCTGTCGATATGTGACAATGGATGAAACATGGCTGCATCACTACACTCCTGAGTCCAATCGATAGTTGGCTGAGTGGACAGCGACCGGTGAACCGTCTCCGAAGCGTGGAAAGACTCAAAAATCCGCTGGCAAAGTAATGGCCTCTGTTTTTTGGGATGCGTGTGGAATAATTTTTATCGATTATCTTGAGAAGGGAAAAACTACCAACAGTGACTATTATATGGTGTTATTGGAGCATTTGAAGGTCGAAATCGCAGCAAAACGGCCCCATATGAAGAAGAAAAAAGTGTTGTTCCACCAAGACAACGCACCGTGCCACAAGTCATTGAGAACGATGGCAAATCTTCATGAATTGGGCTTCGAATTGCTTCCCCACCCACCGTATTCTCCAGATCTGGCCGCAACGACTTTTTCTTGTTCTCAGACCTCAAAAGGATGCTCGCTGGGAAATAATTTGGCTGCAATGAAGAGGTGATCGCCGAAACTGAGGCGAAGGAGTACTGAAGGAGTACTGCCAAAATGGTATCAAAAAATTGGAAGGTCGTTATAATCGTGGTATCGCTCTTGAAGGGAACTATGTTGAATAATAAAAACGAATTTTGACAAAAAAATGTGTTTTTCTTTGTTAGACTGGGGACTTATCAACCAACCTGTTATTCTAGGCTCAAAAATTTGTGTGATCATGTGTTTCTGTCCATGTTTTGGTACAGCCCCAATGTAAACCCATCTCTCAGTTTGATATCTTTGGTTTATAGACACATCAATTTGCCTGAAATTGGTATGTCAGGTCCACAAAATCTTATGTCCGATATGGTGTGTATTGTTCCATTTTTTTGTTAAAGTCCCCATATTGACTGCTCTATCTATTTAAATTAATGAAGGTATATAAGGAGCACTGATAATGCAAATTGCCAGAAACTCAAAGATTTTTCCTTTATAATAATGATTTAGGTATTGATTTTGAGCTAAAGAGAAAGCAGAGAATTGCACTAAGAATGTAATTCATTATTAAAATTTAATTGTGTGTACTTGATACTTAGAAATCCAGGAATCCAAGATTGTAGTTTCCATTTGTTAAAAATTTTAAAGTTTGTCCTCCTGAACCGTACCAATTGAACCGAAGTTCTTGAGGGAGTATATTTCATCTCATCTACCTGAAATTCTCTATATAACGAAGGTTACTTTCTATATGCCTGGATAGGGAAACCCCTGTTTTGCAATCTGCAACCTGACAGCTCTATCGTAAAGCTTGCCATTTTTGAGGTTATACATCCTAAACAAATCGCAACTGTAACATATATATAAAAATATACATAATTTCCAAATTTGTTCAAACAAAAAATTGTTTGTATTGTGCAAATATATTATATTTCTCCCTAGGTTAATTCCTTTCTATATTTCTTAAATATATCCCTTCATTAATGTTTTAAGCTCTGCGCTATTTTATCACTTTTTCTTGGTCGGCAAATGTGGATCACAAGAATAATAAACAATTGAATGTGTAGATTCAATAATTTTTAGACTTAAACATTTAAAATTTTTGTCGTGTCTCGTTCGTGTTCCAAACATATACCAAACTAAATGCAAGCACATTTATCCATAACAAAATATTTCTCTCAAGCAGAGCAATTTGCTCTCATTTGATTCTCTCACTATGTTGTAGTCTTTTGTTATCTATCTCCGTCGCTATCTCACTCTCTCGTTTTCTAAACATTTTTTATACGACATTTCTAATTTAATATATGTTTGCATCCAGAGACATTATATTTATGAAAATACAATGTCTCAAACATAATAAGTTCTCACAAATTAACATATATGCCCCAAACATGTTATATAAGTTTTTGATCATTATATGCTTGTACTTAAAAATAATGTGTTACAAATTTGAGTTACAAACACATAATTTTTCCCCGAAGCATATAAAAACGTCCTTTTTCGTTTTTACGTATTAGGAATATTTTGACATAAAGGCGTTTGTTTTTTGCATTCATCTAGCCCAAAAAAAAATTGTATTAAATCGTGGACATTTTCGTGCGTTTATTTTTTACAACTTTCCGCGTGGATTAACTCAACAACTGTGTATCGATGGAAAAGACATCGAAAGTTGAAGAGTTGAGAATGCATGTTGTGAAGATACCTCTACCAGAGTGGCAATTGGTTGAAATAATATAAAATATTTTTGAAAAACAATAAAGCGAGTTTCAATTATTAATAATTGTTTTTCTTCTCTGATCCCGAAATATAAAAGGCAACCCTCGTATCACGCATCCTGCTACAACATGTCTTCAGGAAATGTGTATATTTGATCCATGACGCAGTACGATTTGAATGTGTCTCTGGGTATATGGATCAAAATTTGAACCCCAACACAGACTAATGTCCATGATTGTTCTTTTAAAATGTAATAGTCACAGATTCATTTTATTTCTCTACAATTAAATGCAAACTCAACAGTGCTGCCGCTACTACTTCAATCGAAGTATTTTGCTTCATTTTCACAAAATTTACTTAGTCACTCCTTCTTCCAAAAATCTGCTTCACTTATTGTTCTGCTTCAAATTTTAAAATTTTCCCCATATTACCTAATTGTTTGTCCTATTCCTTTAATTACGATGAACATAGCGGTTTTAATCTTTGAATTATTAACCGATGTGGACCAATTTTTGCATAGTTGTTAGAGACCATATACTTACACCATGTACCAAATTTCAGCCGGATCGGATGAAATTTGGTTCTCTTAGAGGCTCCGCAAGCCAAATCGGGGGATCAGTTTATATGGGGGCTATATATAATTATGGGCCGATGTGGACCAATGTTTGCATGGTTGTTAGAGATCATATGCTGACACCATGTACCAAATTTCAGCTGGATCGGATGAAATTTGCTTCTCTTAGAGTCCGCGCAAGCCAAGTTTTGGGGTCCGTTTATATGGTGGCTATACGTAAAAGTGGACCGATATGGTCCATTTGCAATACCATCCGACCTACATGAATAACAAATAATTGTGCCAAGTTTCAAGTCGATAGCTTCTTTCGTTCGGAAGTTAGCGTGATTTCAACAGACGGACGGACATGGTCAGATCGACTCAGAATTTCACCACGACCCAGAATGTATATACTTTATAGGGTCGTAGAGCAATATTTCGATGTGTTACAAACGGAATGACAAAGTTAATATACCCCCATCCTATGGTGGAGGGTTTAATAAAATGAATTCTATTGTTTTGTTTTCAAAAATGTATGCTACTTCAATTTTATTCAATCTACTCCACTTTTTTCCAAAATCTACTTCACTCAATTTTTCACTAGCGGCAGTACTGAAACTCAACATTTATTCCATTTGCAATTATACGGGTCTCACCTAATATCAATTCGGTTTGATTCGTTGTTTATCTATTTCTCTTTCTCCCCATTGTCAGTGCCGATATAGTTTACCATATGTGTTGCATTATTACAGTGTTACACAAATACATACATAACCTAATTAAATAAAGTGGTCATAGGCCTCTTTGAATATGTCAAGCACTTTTACGTTTCAATGCATTACATTACGTTTCATACATACAGGCATAATGGTTGCAATCTGTTTGACCCTCCCATTCCCCCAACAACCCCATATATCATGGGATGCTTACACAAGTGTGTATTAGTGGTAACTACAGTGACCACCATAGAGTACCAGCTGTTGAACTTTGTGCAAATATAAAAGCAACCATACAATCATAGTTAAGCATGATTTGGAGAGCAAGAGTGAGACAGAGTGGCGTGGCGTGGCAGACACTCGTTGTGCTTTGAATGGCATTAAGTGCACGTACATAGGTATGTTTAAGTCGGTTTATTGTTTGTTTATAAATCTCGATCTCTTAGCGTACAATAATCACACACACACACACGCTCACAAAGAGCTAAAAGCCACTCTTAGAGTTAACAAGTGTAAAACACATGTTGTTGTGTGTTGTTGTTTGTTCCGTCTCATTGCTCTTGCTGCTATTATTATTGTGAGATACTTTATGTTCGTTGAAGATAACGATTATGATGATGCCTATGATTACAACTAAGATGATGATAGCGTTGATAACAGCCAGATGAAGTCCAGTATATTACAGCATTTCTTCTCAAGTCGGTAAGTATGTGCATATATGAATGTGTGTGGGTGTCATCATGCCGATAATATCTTTGAGCACACATTTCTATTAGTACAGTTAGTAATCAAACATCAGTAATCTACATATGTAAGCACATATGTATGAGATATACATTACAACAACGTCAACAACAACCACTTTGTCTGTTGTCGATAATAATGTTGTCACTATAGTGATGCCGGCTTATCAATGCCATTGCTACTACTACTACTAATGATGTTGTGTATTATTATTGTTGTTGCTACTATAGTTATTGATGATGTTGAGTGACATCAACGGTAGTTGATTACTGCATTTGATGCAGTTGTAAGTTTTGAACGAAGGTACTTTCAATGTCTAAATAAATCTGGAAGTTTGAATGACATTCAATACTACAGGTTAAGCTGCCATCATCCATTTACTTTTGATGGCAATGGCATATGAATAATGTACCATTGTTGTTGTTGAAAATTTATTATTAGTGTGGTTCGTTAAGTACATAGACTACGCTCAAAATAAAGTGACCATTTCTTTAAGTTAAAGTGGACTAATTGTGAGGGATAGGTAGTATAATTGAATAATAGCTATTACGATTATCTCGAATCACTATTCGCTCATTAGGCATAGAAGGATTATTTTGGCAAATTATAAAAGAAGTATACATCAGACTGATGCACACAGTGCTTGATATTGAGAAAGGTTTCATTTCGCAGGACTTACTTTTTTCATATTTTTAAATTGATTTATGTGGTATTGAAAGTATAATATAATTTTATTCCATTCAAATAGAATATTTTAAATTTATTGTGATTGCAAAATTCCAGTGTTCAAATTCCATACCATCAATCACCATCAATTTCAATCAATTTGTTATGCCTCTGTCTCACATTGTATATGTGTATGTATATCAGCTAAGTGTGAAGTTACGTTGCGGTTTATAAAAATTTAATTGTTTTAAATAAAATAAAGTTTTGCTGGGTCAACATTGCTATTACATACAATAATTGCCCAAACCACATATGCTACACACTTAGGCTGGAGAGAAAATTAGTCGAAAATCTAGGTTTTAATTTATAACTCATTTACGAAACCACATAAAATAAAATTCTTTTGTATATTTAATTTAATTTTTAGGAAGTTTGGACAAAACATCTCACCTCAATAGTACATCCAAAAAAAAAGAACAAAATAATAATTAGATATTTCTTTTACTTTCAGGTAAACATCAAAATATAAAATATAGTGGTAAGTTCTATTCTATAAACTGGATCTATACTGAGGACACATTTAGAACGCAATTAAACCTGAGAAAAAATGTTGGTCAAAGAGAGATTATTTTGATCCACTATAAGTTTAGGCTACAAAATTTACACAATATTAGGGAGAAATTTCTTAAAAATTAAGAAATTTTAATGAGGAGAAAGTTTATAATTGTTGTTTTCATTAATTTTCAGGCACAAAGCTTTGAAGTTTGCGTGCCCACGTTAAAGTCGTATGTTTTTGAGTTAAAACAATTTTTCTTAATGTAAAGAAAACATATTTATTTAATTTACTGATATTTAATGTTTTTAAAATATATTCAATTAATTGTGTATTTTGAAAAGCTGTAATCCCTAATCGAATTACTTGGGTTGTGATAACACTTTTTAGTCCATATGGAGTAGAGTATCATATGTTAGAAGGCAGATTAAAAATGTATTACATTTTTATGTTTTATTAAATTTTGTTTGCTTTTGTTTTTACATGTTTTCCTCTTTTCAACTCCTAAACTAAAACTATAAATAATAATTATAATATATTGTAAATAAATTTAAATTTTATCACAGAATAAGCCAATACTGGCTTTAAGAATTTATTCTTGTTGTATTGGTATGAAATTAATAAAAATAAAATAAATTAAAAAAAAAAATAATTCAGTTATTGAACGGTATATATAGGGAAGTCTACACATAATTACAAACCGATATGAACTTTTGCGCGGTTATTAGAGAACCAGAATTGAAATATGAGGGTCGCTTTGTATGGGGACTATATACACTTATGAACCGATGTGCGATTGGTGATCGGTTTATCGGGGGACTATATATAATTATTGACCGATATGGACTAATTGTTGTTAGGGACCATTTACTAACACCACATACCAAATTTCAACTGGTTTGGATGAATTTTGCTCCTCCAATAGGCTCCGGAGGTCAAATCTGGGGATCGGTTTATATGGGAGCTTTAATTATGGACCGATATGGACAAATTTTAGCATGGTTGTTCAATATCATATACCACGTACCAAATTTTAACCGGATGGGTTGAATTTTGCTAATCCAATAGGCTGCGGAGGTCAAATCTGGGGATCGGTTTATATGGGGAATATATACAGTTATGGACCGATACACTGAAAAAAATATTGACCTAATATGGAAGATTATGCAACTTAAATTTTAGGCCTCGAAATGCTAAGGACAAAATTCTTTAAAATAATGACATTTTAATTAAAAGAAAGTTTATAATCCTTGCTTCAAATTTTTTTTTCATTAAATTTAGGACACAAATCTTGAAATTTTGCGTCCCTCTGTTGAAGTTGTAGATCTTTGAAGTAAGGCAAATGTTCCTTAAAATAAAGAAAAACATTTTTAATTTGAAGAAATCTTTAACTCAACTGACGTATTGAATTTTTTAATTTAAGACAAAAATGCTTCAAATATAGGCTAAGACTTATTTTAAGGATTTGCATCTTTGGTTTAAAGTTTTTTTAGCATTACTTTGATGTACTTGGTATAATTTGGAGTTTGAAACTGGAATTTGTTTGTACATGAATACCTTTATTAACCCTTATATTATGTTGGGGTCATTTGATGACCCACGTCGCATTTTTCATCCGCGCATTTCTTACTGTTGGAATATAAATAAAAGTTCTTACTACTCAACGCATAATTTGTTGACATGTAGTGAATTCTTGCTGAGTAGTAAGAACTTTTAATTATATTCCAACATTAAGAAATGCGCTGATGAAAAATACCATATCATCATCAGATGACCCCAAACATATATATCGCAAACAGAGAATAAAAATTCGATGAATGAGATCTGTATCCAATTTTAATTTTATCGATCCTAGATTTAAAGCCAGGGAAGTCCCTAAAAATGTTTTTATTTTAAAGAAGCCGCATCTTTGGATCGGAACGTCAAAATCTTTGGATCCAAGTAAACTTTTTTTTGAGTGTATGGACCAATTTTTGCATGGTTGTTAAATATCATATACTAACACCACGTACCACATTTCAACCGGATCGGTTGAATTTTGCTAATCCAATAGGCTCCGGAGGTCAAATCAGGGGATCGGTTTATATGAGGGCTATATATAATTATGGACCGATATGGACCAGTTTTTGCAAGGTTGCTAGAAGCCATATACTAACATTTTCAATCGGATCGGTTGAAATTTGCTTCCCTAAGAGGCTCCGCTAGATCGGTTTATATAGGTCCTATATAATTATGGACCGATACGGACCAGTTTTTGTATGGTTATTAGAAGCCATTTACTAACACAACATACCAAATTTAAAACTGATGGGATGGAATTTGCTCCTCCAAGGACCTCCAAAAACTAAATCTGAGGATCGGTTTATATGGGGGCTACATATAATTATGGACCGATAGGGACCAATTTTTGCATGGTTGTTAGAGGCCATATAGTAACACCACGTACCAAATTCCAACCGGATCGGTTGAAATTTTATTTCTATAGAAAATTTTGTCAAAATTTTATTACTATACAAAATTTTGTCAAACTGAATTATATACGTATTTAATCGGTCTTTTTATACCGTCCATCGTAGGATGGGAGTATATTAACTTTGTCATTCCGTTTGTAACACATCGAAATATTGCTGTAAGACCCCATAAAGTATATATATTCTGGGTCGTGGTGAAATTCTGAGTCGATCTAAGCATGTCCGTCCGTCCGTCTGTTGAAATCACGCTAACTTCCGAACGAAACAAGCTATCGACTTGAAACTTGGCACAAGTAGTTGTTATTGATGTAGGTCGGATGGTATTGAAAATGGGTCATATCGGTCCACTTTTACGTATAGCCCCCATATAAAGAGACCCTCAGATTTGGCTTGTGGAGCCTCTAACAGAGGCATATTTCATCAGATCCGGCTGAAATTTGGTATATGGTGTTTGTATGTGGTCTCTGACAACCATGCAAAAATTGGTCCACATCGGTCCATAATTATATATAGCCCCCATATAAACCGATCCCCAGATTTGGCTTGCGGAGCCTAAAAGAGAAGCAAATTTTATCCGATCCGCCTGAAATTTGGTACATGGTGTTGGTATATGGTCTCTAACAACCATGCAAAAATTGGTCCACATCGGTCCATAATTATATATAGCCCCCATATAAACCGATCCCCAGATTTGGCTTGCGGAGCCTCAAAGAGAAGAAAATTTCACTCGATCCGGCTGAAATTTGGTACATGGTGTTGGTATATGGTCTCTAACAATCATACAAAAATTGGTCCACATCGGTCCATAATTATATATAGCCCCCATATAAACCGATCCCCAGATTTGGCTTGCGAAGTCTCCAAGAGAAGCAAATTTCATCCAATCTGGTTGTAATTTGGAACATGGTGTTAGTATATGATCTTTAACAACCGTGCTACAATTGGTCCATATCGGTCCATAATTATATATAGCCTCCATATAAAACGTTCTCCAGATTTGACCTCCGGAGCCTCTTGGAGGAGCAAAATTCATCCGATCCGGCTGAAATTTGGTACATGATGTTGGTATATGGTCTCTAACAACCATGCAAAAATTGGTCCACATCGGTCCATAATTATATATAGACCCCATATAAACCGATCTCCAGATTTGACTTGCGAAGCCTCAAAGAGAAGCACATTGCATCCGATCCGGCTGAAATTTGGTACATGGTATTGGTATATGGTCTCTAACAACCGTGCAAAAATTGGTCCACATCGGTCCATAATTATATATAGCGCCCATATAAACAGATCTCCAGATTTGGCTTGCGAAGCCTCAAAGAGAAGCACATTGCATCCGATCCGGCTGAAATTTGGTACATGGTATTAGTATATGATCTTTAACAACCGTGCCACAATTGGTCCATATCGGTCCATAATTATATATAGCCCCCATATAAAACGTTCTCCAGATTTGACCTCCGGAGCCTCTTGGAGGAGCAAAATTCATCCGATCCGGTTAAAATTAGGAACGTGGTGTTAGTATATGGTTGCTAACAACCATACCAAAATTGGTCCAATCACAAAAAATTGGTCCAAATCGGTTCATAATCATGGTTGCCACTAGAGCTAAAAATAATCTACCAAAATTTTATTTCTATAGAAAATTTTGTCAAAATTTTATTTCTAGAGAAAATTTTGTTAAAATTTTATTCGGTTCATAATAATTTCATCATTGTCAAAATTGTATTTCTATAGAAAATTTTGTCAAAATATTATTTCTATAGAAAATTTTGTCAAATGTTTATTTCTATAGAAAATTTTGTTAAAATTTTTATTTCTATAGAAAATTTAGTGAAAATTTTATTTCTATAGAAAATTTTGTTAAAATTTTATTTCTGTAAAAATAAACTGTCAAACTGAATTATATACGTATTGGATCGATCTATTTTGATTTAATATATACCACGTATGGACTTCCATACAATTTAGAAGATGGTCGTAGGAGGTTTTAAGATACCTTGCCATCGGCAAGCGTTACCACAACTTAATTAATTCGATTGTGGATGACAGTATTTCGTAGAAGTTTCTACGCAATCCATGGTGGAGGGTACATAAGATTCGGCCTGGCCGAACTTACGGCCGTTTATACTTGTTTGAGTTAATATATACCACGTATGGATCTACTTACAATTTAGAAGACGGTGTTAAGGAGTTTTAAGATACCTTGCTATCGGCAAGTGTTAACGCAACCTAAGTAATTCAATTGTGGATGACAGTCTTTAGAAGAAGTTTCTACGCAATCCACGGTGGAGGGTACATAAGCTTCGGACTGGCCGAACTTACGGTCGTATTGGATTTTTGTGTAAAGTAAATGAATAGATCGTCCAATAAAGGGAACTAATAAGGATGTGGAAATTCCAACCATATCGGACATAATGTATACCTTTCTATAACACCGTAAACAAATTAGTAACGACGGCCTAACAAATAAGTAATGACAGTCTACAATAAGCTTGGTATAACAACCGTTTAAAATTACTTTATTTTAAAGAAGCGATCTCTTTGATTCGGTATCAATACGAAAATTCTCAATTAAAGGTCTTTGGAAATTCTCAATTAAAGGTCTTTGGAAAAATTTAGGTTTTGTGTACTTGATATTGGCAGACAAATTTTAATACATTAATTTCAAGATAACGTGTCAAAGTTGTTTATAAATGTGCTAACCGCAACTTAAAATTCCAATTTTTAAGTTGACGTTAATTAGTACACAGAGAGTATATTTAAAATAAATCAAAGATGACTTTCTGAAACCCATATAAAATACGTTGCTTCTGATCCCATTTAACACTACTTCCGGATTCAAGAAGACATTTCCGTTGCTTTTTTAGCGACACTTTTTTTGCTGGAATGATACAAGTTATTTTAATGATTATTAATTAAATACAAAATGGCTTAATTTGTAGTATTGCTATAATTCCATAAAATCACATATGGATGGTAGCTGTTGAAGTGCCTATGGACCACAAACTTTTCATTATAATGATTAGCAACTCATCGATTTGTTTATTCTCCATAGGTAGTTGTATTGATGGTGTTAATATTAAATATCCGTAGGCTTGCGATAATGAAATTGTTATACATTCAACTCGAATACTTCAACAAATCGCTCATAACCATTTGCTGGTTACTGTAGCATTTGAGTTTTGGCTACCTGTATTACCGTTAATGCCTCTGGCATGGATGAAGTGATTTGAACAAATTTCAGTGTTAGTCTTCATTAGCTACTCCAATTTATGGTGTTGAGCATTATCGAGTATTGGGATTCAAAAAAAGAAAGACGACTTTTCGGGTTTAAGCCAAAAGCCAGGTGCATCAGATTACTAGTCCAAATCAACCAAAAATCAAAAAGAAGCCCCTTGGAATCTGGTAGTTATCCCACGACTTTTTTAATTCCAATTAGATGTTTTTATTATATTCGATTAGTGGATTTCTGTCACTGGAACCAACATCAAACAGCAATAGATCGACTGTATTTTGAAAAAATTACAAAAGGTCGACTTTGACTTTTATAACAATAAATCAATTAGTTGAAAAGACATTGACATAGAGTATAACATTGTCGTCTACTCTCATATTTATTTCCCCTGCTTAATTTTTAGTACTAACTTAATATTTTGGTTTCCACAACCACACCATCCTCACCCATTGGGAAAATTTTCCATAAAAATTGGGGTAATTAGTTAAAGTTTCCATATGTTTTTCTATATCTAATTGCAATTAAATAGACTCGTTTATCTTTTCGAAATTACAACATAATGATTGTGCTTGACCTCAATAGATCCATTTATTCCTCATTAATAAATCTTCAAAAACAAAAGTTCAAAAATTGTTTTTATTACCCTCCCACTACCGTATATAACTAAGTACCAGCTATTGTTTTGGAAATATTGTGTGTTTTTTCTATTTTATTTGGTTTTATTGGAATACAATTATTGATTCTTTTGATTATAGTTTATTTATAGGCTTCATATCTAATTAAACCATTAAGAGTAATTTATTACTAAATTATACGTATATTCATTTGAATTGTAGGATAGATAGATAGTCCCTAGGATTACCATTCATTAATGCAAATAGAGATATACCATAGAATTAATACATAAAGGGACATTCCCTCGCAAAGTTGAATGCTTCAAATAAAACATTGCCATCGTTCATGGACAAACTTCAGATATCGATAAAATTATGACTGTAAGATTTATAATCCATAGAACTTATGGTTAATTTTTGTTGTTTGTTATTCTGGTAGAAGCTAAACTTAGGTATGATAGCAGTGCTTATATGCCTTCAATGCTCTTTCTGTTATAGAAAGTTGACATTTTGACAAAATTTCCCATAGAATTGAAATTTTTAGAAACTTTCAGCAAAATTCTAATAGAAATGAAATTTTGCAAAATTTCCTATAGAAATGAAATTTTGAAAACATTGCCTATAGCAATAAAATTCTGACAAAATTTTCTACAGAAATGAAATTTTGACAAAATTTTCTATAGAAATAAAATTTTGAAAAAATTTTCTATAACAGTAAAATTTTGACAAAATTTTCTATAAAAATAAAATTTTGACAAAAATTTCCTAACGAAATGAAATTTTGACAAAATTTCCTATAGAAATTAAATTTTGACAAAATTTCCTATAGAAATTAAATTTTGACAAAATTTCCTATAGAAATGAAATTTCGACAAAATTTAAATTTTGATACAAATTGGCTATAGAAATGAAATTTTCTGGAAATTTCCTATAGAAATTAAATTTTCCCAAAATTTTCTATAGCAAGGAAATTTTGATAAAATTTCCTAAAGAAATGTAAAAAATTTTTATAGAAATGAAATTTTGACAAAAATTCCGATAGAAATAAAATTTTGACAAAATTTCCTATAGAAATAAAATTTTGACAAAATTTTCTATAGAAATAAAATTTTGACAAAATTTCCTATAGAAATAAAATTTTGACAAAATTTTCTATAGAAATAAAATTTTGACAAAATTTTCCACATAAATAAAATGTTGACAAAATTTTCTATAGAACTAAAATTTTGAACAAAAAATTTTATATCAAAGAAATTTTTAAAAAATTTTCTATAGAACTAAAATTTTGACAAAATTTTCTATGGAAATAAAATTTTGACAAAATTTTCTATGGAAATAAATTTTTGACAAAATTTTCCACATAAATAAAATTTTTACCAAATTTTCTATAGAATTAAAATTTTGAACAAAAAATTTTATATCAAAGACATTTTAAAAAAATTTTCTATAGAAATACAATTTTGACAAAATTTTCTACAGAAATAAAATTTTGACAAAACTTTCTATAGAAATAAAATTTTGACAAAACTTTCAATAGAACTAAAATTTTGACAAAATTTTCCACATAAATAAAATTTTGACAAAATTTTCTATAGAAATAAAATTTTGACAAAATTTCCTATAGCAAAGAAATTTTAAAAAAACTTCCTATAGAAATAACATTTTGAAAAAATTTTCTATAAAGGGTGTTACGGTCAAAATTTGGTCAAGGGAAAACGCGTGTAAATCGGTGAAATCGTTTATTTAAAAAATCAAATTAAATTTCTTTTTCAAGTTCAATTAGTATAAAATTCAGGAAAAATATTCAGTTAGGCTTTCGCTTTTCCAAATCCGAATTGCCGGGCCTCACGCTTGACACCTGCCATCAGATTTTGTACAGCCACCTTGTCCACCTTCTTCGCCGCAGAAAGCCTGTTTGCCTTGAACTGCTGCTCGTCCTTAGCAGTTTTTTTGGTCTTGTTTAGGTTCCGCTTGGCAATAGCCCAGTATTTCTCAATTGGGCGGAGCTCTGGCGTGTTGGGAGGGTTCTTGTCCTTGGGAACCACCTGCACGTTGTTGGCGGCGTACCACTCCATGGCCTTTTTACCGTAATGGCAAGATGCCAAATCCGGCCAAAACAGTACGGAACAACCGTGTTTCTTCAGGAAAGGCAGCAGACGTTTATTCAAACACTCTTTCAGGTAAATTTCAAGCCACAGGTACAGATGGCTTGCCAAACCAGATATTTCTTTGCGAACTTTTACAGTTTTATGTGCTTGAAAATATCTGCTACCTTTCCCCTTCCTTTTGTCGTATAAAACTCCTGTCCCGGAAGCTGCTTGTAGTCGGCTTTGACGTAGGTTTCGTCGTCCATTACCACGCAGTCAAACTTCGTCAGCATCGTCGTGTACTGCCTCCGGGATCGCGCTTTGGCCGTCGTATTTTGTTTATCATCGCGAGTTGGAGTCACTACCATCTTGTAAGTCGATAGTCCGTCTCGTTTTTTGGCGCGATGCACGGTTGTAGACGATACACCCAGCTTATTTGCGGCATCTCGGAGAGAGAGGTTAGGGGTTTGCTTGAAACTACCGGCAACTCTCTTTGTCGTCTCAGCGGCTTCCGGTTTTCGATTTACCCCCGATCCAGACTTCCTGGCTGTCGACAAACGTTCCCCAAACACTTTAATTACATTTGTAACGGTTGATTTGGCAACTTTTAGCGATTTTGCCAGCTTTGCGTGCGAGTAGCCCGGATTTTCGCCATGCGCAGGCAAAATTTTGATACGCTGCTCTTCTTGCTTGGACGGCATTTTGACAACTGAAGAGTGAATTCCAAAATCAAAATAGCTCCTATTAACATTCTACACAAACACACCTTCAAAATGAGGGATGTTCAGGTTTTTTAGATGCAAAATTGAAAGAAATACGTCAAGTTTATATTGACCAAATTTTGACCGTATCACCCTTTAGAAATGAAATTTTGACAAAAATTACTACAGAAATAAGAGTTTCACAAAATTTTCTATAGAAATAAAATTCTGACAAAATTTCCTACAAACATGTATTTTTTCACAAAATTTTCTATGGAAATGAAATGTTTCTACAATTTCCTATAGAAATGAAATTTTGACAATGTTTCCTATAGGAATGAAATTTTATCTAAATTTCCTATAGAAATGAAATTTTGACAAAGTTTCCTATAGAAACGAAATTTCCCATAGAATTGAAATTTTTAGAAAATTTCCTATCGAAATGGAATTTTCAGCAAATTTATAATAGAAATGAAATTTTCAGACAATTTCCTATTTTGCAAAATTTCCTATAGAAATTAAATTTTGACATAATTTCTTATAGAAATGAAATTTCGACAAAATTGTCTATAGAAATGAAATTTTCAGAGAATTGTCTTTAGCAAGGAAATTTTGATACAATTTCCTTTAGATACGAAAAAATGTTTATAGAAATGAAATTTTGACAAAAATTCCGATAAATATGAAATTTTAACAAAAATTACCTATAGAAATAAAATTTTAACAAAATTTTCTACAGAAGAAAAATTTTGACAAAATTTCCTGAAGCAATTAAATGTTGACAAAATTTCCTATAGAATTGAAGTTTTGACAAAATTTCCTATAGAAACGAAATTTAGAAAAAGTTTCCTACAGAAATGAAAGTTTGGCAAATTTTTCTATAGAAATGAAGTTTTGACTAAATTTCCTATAGACATGAAATTTTGATAAAATTTCCTATAGAAGTGAAATTGTGATAAAATTTCCTATACAAATGATGTGTTGACAAAATTTTGTATAGAAATTAAATTTTGACAAAATTTCCTTTACAAATTAAATTTGGACAAAATTTAATTTTGATGCGAAATTTGTCAAAATTTCAGTTCTTTAGGATATTTTGTTAAAATTTCATCCCTGTAGAAAATCTTTTTTTATAGGAATGTTTATTTTGTTTATAGGAAAGTTTATTTCTATATATAATTTTTTCGTGTTTTTATTGACTGTATTAAAATTAAATTAAAATCATTTAAATTTTTTTAAAATTTACAAAAACCTAAATAGTTTATAATAGTATGTATTGTTTACATTATATAAATATATTACTTTATAAATATTCATACATGATTTTCCATATTATCTAATTATAATTAATTGACAAATCTGTTTAATTCAATCTATACGACATTCAATAGAAAAATATGCAATGTTTCCTCCGCCCAGGAAGAACAAAAACTATAATAATATGCGCTAATTTTGATTAATTATACAATATAATTTTTTTGAATACATATAATTTTTCAAACAATAATAGATGCTCTGATTTCCTTTGGCGCTCATTTTAATCAATGATGCGTGCTATGGCACCTAATAAATATTATCAATAATATTCCCGAATGCCATATCCGCAATGTGGTTTTACAGCGTTCACCTCATATCATATTAACAAATCGGAAGTACGGTGGTTTTGTGGTCGATTTTTTTCACAAAAATAAACCAACATCGATACCTAGGTATTTTCAATATGAGCTGCTTTTTGTGCAATAATTCCTGAGTTGAGAACTAACAAAAGCTTGGCCAAAGGTTTATGTGGTCATAAAATATAATCAATTTATAAATAATTAAATTTGCTTTGTTGCAATAGACAAACCAACAAAAAAGAGCTAAATTATTCTCAGGTAATATAATTTTATTTTATGTGTGGAGATTTGTTTGTTTTTTTTTCGAAATGAATTAAATTAAATTTAATTATGATTTTCGAAATGAAATAGTGCCTATAATGAGGAATGCATTTTTATGTGTTATGTAACAGGTTTGTGGTTATAATATATTCCATTTCTCATGCACTTAGCCATTTATTGAACTGTGTCAATATTTATAACGCTTCGAAGCGAATAAAGGTACTTCAAGCACTGTCTTGGTTTCGGGTATTTTTAAAATATCAATGTCCTGTGAGTAGACGTTGGAAGAACACGTTTTCAGAAAACAGCAAACGTTTATATATTACCAGCTTTGAACCCTTTAAATTTCCCGATTCCAGTAGTTGTATATGTCAACATTTTTTTAAAGAAAATTTTGTCAAAATTTTATTTCTATAGAAAATATGGTCAAAATTTTATTTCTATAGAAAATTTTCTCAAAATTTTATTTCTATAGAAAATTTTCTCCAAATTTTATTTCTATAGAAAATTTGATCAAAATTTTATTTCTATAGAAAATTTGCTCAAAATTTTATTTCTATAGAATGTTGTGTCAAAATTGTGTTCCTATGAAAAAAAAGTCAACATTTTACTTCTATAACAAATTTTGCCAAAATTTTATTTCTATAGAAAATTTTGACAAAATTTTATTTCTATAGAAAATTTTATAAAAATTTTACATCTGTAGAAAATTTTGTCAAAATTTTAGTACTAAAGAAAATTTTGGTCAAAATTTTATTTCTGTAAAAAATTTTTTCAAAATTTTATTTCTTTAGAAAATTTTGACAAAATTTTGTTTCTATAGAAAATTTGGTCAAAATTTTACTTCTATAGAAAATTTGGTCAAAATTTTATTTCGATAGAAAATTTTGTCAAAATTTTATTTCGATAGAAAATTTTGTCAAAATTTTATTTCTATGGAAAATTTTCTCAAAATTGTATTTCTATAGAAAAATTTCTCAAAATTTTATTTCTATAGAATGTTGTGTCAAAATTGTGACCCTATGAAAAATTGTATCAAAGTTTTATTTTTGTATAGAAAATTTTGTCAACATTTTATTTCTATAGAAAATTTTGTCAAAATTTTATTTCTATGGAAAATTTTCTCAAAATGTTATTTCTATAGAAAATTTTCTCAAAATTTTATTTCTATAGAAATATTTCTCAAAATTTTATTTCTATAGAAAAATTTCTCAAAATTTTATTTCTATAGAATGTTGTGTCAAAATTGTGTTCCTATGAAAAATTGTATCAAAGTTTTATTTTTGCATATAAACATTTTTGTCAACATTTTATTTCTATAGAAAATTTTGTCAAAATTTTATTTCTATAGAAAATTTTCTCAAAATTTTATTTCCATAGAATATTGTGTCAAAATTGTGTTTCAATGAAAAATTATATCAAAGTTTTATTTTTGTATAGAAAATTTTGTCAACATTTTATTTCTTTAGAAAATTTTGTCAAAATTTTATTTCTATAGAAAATTTTGTCAAAAATTTGTTTCTATAGAAAATTTGGTCTAAAATTTGTTTCTATAGAAAATTTGGTCAAAATTTTACTTCTATAGCAAATTTTGCCAAAATTTTGTTTCTATAGAAAATTTTATAAAAATTTTATTTCTGTAGAAATTTTTGTCAAAATTTTAGTACTAAAGAAAATTTTGGTCAAAATTGTATTTATGTAGAAAATTTTGTCAAAATTTTATTTCTATGGAAAATTTTCTCAAAATTTTATTTCTATAGAATGTTGTGTCAAAATTGTGTTCCTATGAAAAATTGTATCAAAATTTTATTTTAGTATAGAAACTTTTGTCAAAATTTTGTTTCTATAGAAAATTTGGTCAAAATTTTATTTCTATGGAAAATTTTCTCAAAAATTTTTTTTCTATAGAAAAATTTCTCAAAATTTTATTTCTATAGAATATTGTGTCAAAATTGTGTTTCTATGAAAAATTGTACCAAAGTTTTATTTTTGTATAGACAATTTTGTCAAAATTTTAGTACTAAAGAAAATTTTGGTCAAAATTTTATTTCTGTAGAAAATTTTGTCAAAATTTTATTTCTATAGAAAATTTTGTCAAAATTTTGTTTCTATAGAAAATTTGGTCAAAATTTTGTTTCAATAGAAAATTTGGTCAAAATTTTACTTCTATAGCAAATTTTGCCAAAATTTTATTTCTATAGAAAATTTTATAAATGTTTGATTTCTGTAGAAAATTTTGTCAAAATTTTATTTCTGTAGAAAATTTTGGTCAAAATTTTATTTCTATAGAAAATTTTGTCAGAATTTTGCTTCTATAGAAAATATTGTCAAAATTTTACTTCTATAGAAAATGTTGTCAACATTTTATTTCTTTAGAAAATTTTGTCAAAATTTTATTTCTATAGGAAATTTTGTCAAAATTTTATTTCTATAGAAAATTTTGTCAAAATTGTATTTCTATTGAAAGTTTTGTCAAAATTTTATTTCTATAGAAAATTTTGTAAAAATTTCATTGCTATAGTAAATTTTCTCAAAGTTTCATTTCTATAGGAAATTTTGTCAAAGTTTCATTTATATAGGAACTTTTGTCAACATTTTACTTCTATTTTTATTTCTATAGAAAATGTTGCCAAAAGTTTATTTCAATAGAAAATTTTGTCAAAATTTCATTTCTATAGGAAATTTTGTCAAAGTTTCATTTCTATAGGAAATGTTGTCAACATTTTACTGCTATATTAAATTTTGTCAACATTTTACTACTATAATTAGTTTTGTCAAAATTTTATTTCTATAGAACATTTTGTTAAAATGTTATTTCTATAGAAAATTGTATCACAATTTTAGTTCTATATAAAATTTTGTCCCAATTTTAGTTCTATGGCAAATTTTGGTCAAAATTTCATTTCTAAAGAAAATTTGGTCAAAATTTTATTTCTATAGAAAATTTTGTACAAAAATTTATATATATATATAGAACATTTTGTCAATATTTTATTTCTATAGAAATTCTTGTCAAAATTTCATTTCTATAGAAAATTTTGTCAAAATTTTATGTCTATAGATAGTTTTGTCATCATATCATTTCTATAGACAATTTTGTTAAAGTTTTATGTTTATAGGAAATTTTGACAAAAATTTATTTCTATAGGAAATTTTGTCAAAATTTTATTTGAATACTGTGTCAAATAGAATATTGTGTCAAATATAGAATATTGTGTCAAAGTTGTGTTTCTGTGGAAAATTTTCTCAATTGTTTTTTTGTATAGAAAATTTTGTCAAAATTTTATTTCTATAGAATATTTTGTCAATATTCTATTGCTATATAAAATTTGGTCAAAATTTTGTTTCTATAAAAATTTAGTCAAAATTTCATTTCTATGGAAAATTTGGTCAAGATTTTATTTCTATAGAAAATTTTTGCAAAATTTTACGCACACGATGGTCGTGTTCGTATCATGAGGAATTCCTGTTCCGCTGTGTAATCGCACTATTTATTGTCCTTAAATAAAATCCGTTGGGCTTCTGAACTTTTTGTTGACTTGTTGGCAATGCATTTATATCCAAAGTACCATGTTTGTTACTTCACTTATATCCTGTTTGAATTTCATTTTTAATTCTCGGTAAAAGAGAGACAGACAAAAAAAAAGCACACACTTACAATATAATAAAGTTTATTTAAATATTTAGTTGGCCTTAAATTGGTTTAAAAGTTCAAATAGGTTAGACAGACGGTTTCATTTGTTGTTTGTAGTTCCAAAACACACACATCTGTTGTTCACTGAATTCTATTATGTGGGTCTTTTTTAGTCAACAGCTACTGAGTGTCATTTTTATTTTGTGGGGGGGTGGGTGAGATTGCAGTTTTTTTTTTGTTCTGGGATAATTGTCATGTGTTTTCATTTAATTATACGTTTTTGGTAAAATTATGTCAAACTACAATAACATTTGTATAAATAGTGTAATGTTCAATGAACTCTTATGTGTATACATTAAAATAAAATAGTAAATTGAACCAATAATTAAATATTCGAAGCTGTTTGAAAATAATCATGAACGTTAATTGGAATTCGGGGAGCTGATATTCGTATTCGTATATATATTATGGGTCATGGTGAAATTCTGAGTCGATCTGAGCATGTCCGTCCGTCCGTCTATTGAAATCACGCTAACTTCTGAACAAGCTATCGACTTGAAACTTGGCACAAGTAGTTGTTATTGATGTAGGTCGGATGGTATTGCAAATGGGCAACATCGCTCCACTTTTACGTATAGCCCCCATATAAACGGACCCCAAATTTGGCTTGCCGATCCTCTAAGAGAAGCAAATTTCATCCGATCCGGCTGAAATTTGGTACATGATGTTGGTATATGGTCTCTAACAACCATGCAAAAATTGGTCCACATCGGTTCATAATTATATGTAGCCCCCATATAAACCAATCCCCAGATTTGGCTTGCGGAGCCTCTAAGAGAAGCAAATTTCATCCGATGCGGTTGAAATTTGGAACATGGTGCTAGTATATGGTCTCCAACAACTGTGCCCGAATTGGTCCATATCGGTCCATAATTATATATAGCCTCCATATAAACCGTTCTCCAGATTGACCTCCGAAGCCTCTTGGAAGAGCAAAATTCATCCGATCCGGTTCAAATTTGGAACGTGGTGTTAGTATATGGCCGCTAACAATCATAACAAAATTGGTCCATATCGGTCTATATTTATATATAGCCGATCTCCAATCACACAAAAATTGGTCCATATCGGTTCATAATCATGGCTGCCACTCGAGCCAACAATCTACCAAAATTTTATTTCTACAGAAAATTTTGTTAATATTTTATTTCTATAGAAAATTTTGTTAAAATTTTATTTCTATAGAAAATTTTGTTAAAATTTTATTTCTATAGAAAATTTTGTAAACATTTTATTTCTATAGAAAATTTTGTTAAAATTTTATTTCTATAGAAATTTTTGTAAAAATTTTATTTCTATAGAAAATTTTGTCAAACTGAACTATATACGTATTTATCGGCCTTTTTATACCCTCCACCATAGGATGGAGGTATATTAACTTTGTCATTCCGTTTGTAACACATCGAAATATTGCTCTAAGACCCCATAAAGTATATATATTCTGGGTCGTGGTGAAATTCTGAGTCGATCTGAGCATGTCCGTCCGTCCGTCCGTATGTTGAAATCACGCTAATTTCCGAACCAAACAAGCTATAGACTTGAAACTTGGCACAAATAGTTGCTATTGATGTAGGTCGGATGGTATTGCAAATGGGCCATATCGGTTCACTTTTACGTATAGTCCCCATATAAACGGACCCCCAAATTTGGCTTGCAGACCCTCTAAGAGAAGCAAATTTCGTCCTATCCGACTGAAATTTGATACATGGTGTTAGCATATGGTCTCTAACAATCATGCAAAAATTGGTTCATATCAGTCCATAATTACATATAGCCCCCATATAAACGGACCCCCAAATTTGGCTTGCAGACCCTCTAAGAGAAGCAAATTTCACCCGATCCGGCTGAAATTTGGTACATGTTGTTAGTATATGGTCTCTAACAACTATGCAAAAATTGGTCCACATCGGTCCATAATTATATATAGCCCCCATATAAACCGATCCCCCGATTTGGCTTTCGGAGCCTCTAAGAGCAGCAAATTTCATCCGATCCGGCTGAAATTTGGTACATGGTGTTAGTATATGGTCTCTAACAACCATGCAAAAATTGGTCCATATCGCTCCATAATTACATATAGCCCCCATATAAACGGACCCCCAAATTTGGCTTGCAGACCCTCTAAGAGAAGCAAATTTCACCCGATCCGGCTGAAATTTGGCATATGGTGTTAGTATATGGTCTCTAACAACTATGCAAAACTTGGTCCACATCGGTCCACAATTATATATAGCCCCCATATAAACCGATCCCCCAATTTGGATTTCGGAGCCTCTAAGAGAAGAAAATTTCATCCGATCCGGCTGAAATTTGGTACATTGTGTTAGTATATGGTCTTTAACAACCATGCAAAAATTTGTCCACATCGGTCCATAATTATATATAGCCCCCATATAAACCGATCCCCAGATTTGGCTTGCGGAGCCTCTAAGAAAAGAAAATTTCATCCGATCCGGCTGAAATTTGGTACATGGTGTTAGTATATGGTCTCTAACAACTATGCAAAAATTGGTCCACATCGGTCCATAATTATATATAGCCCCATATAAACCGTTCTCCAGATTTGACCTCTGGAGCCTCTTGGAGGAGCAAAATTCATCCGATCCGGTTCAAATTTGGAACGTGGTGTTAGTATATGGCCGCTAACAATCACAAAATCGGTCCATATCGGTCTATAGCTATATATAGCCGATCTCCAATCACACAAAAATTGGTCCATATTGGTTCATAATTATGGTTGCCACTCGAGCCAAAAATAATCTACCAAAATTTTATTTCTATAGAAAATTTTGCCAAAAGTTTGTTTCTATAGAAAATTTTATCAAAATTTTATTTCTATAGAAATTTTTATCAAAATTTTATTTCTATAGAAAATTTTGTTAAAATTTTATTTCTATAGAAAATTTTGTTAAAATTTTATTTCTATAGAAAATTTTGCCAAAATTTTATTTCTATAGAAAATTTTGTCAAAATTTTATTTCTATAGAAAATTTTGTTAAAATTTTATTTCTATAGAAAATTTTGTTAAAATTTTATTTCTATAGAAAATTTTATCAAAATTTTATTTCTATAGAAAATTTTATCAAAATTTTATATCTATAGAAAATTTTGTTAAAATTTTATTTCTATAGAAAATTTTGTTAAAATTTTATTTCTATAGAAAATTTTGCCAAAATTTTATTTCTATAGAAAATTTTGCCAAAATTTTATTTCTATAAAAAATTTTATCAAAATTTTATTTCTATAGAAAATTTTGTCAAAATTTTATTTCTATAGAAAATTTTGTCAAGATTTTATTTCTATAGAAAATTTTGTTAAAATTTTATTTCTATAGAAAATTTTGTCAAACTGAATTATATACGTATTTAACCGGTCTTTTTTAATTTAATATATACCACGTATGGACTTACTTACAATTTAGAAGACGGATAGATAGGAGGTTTTAACATACCTTGCCATCGGCAAACGTTACCGTAACTCAAGTAATTCGATTGTGGATGGCAGTGTTTAGAAGAAGTTTCTACGCAATCCATGGTGGAGGGTACATAAGCTTCGGCCTGACCGAACTTACGGCCGTATATACTTGTTTTGTATTATTCCATACATACAAAACATCTATCGAATATTCTTCTTGGTAATTTTATTATTAATCAAAATCAAATCATACCATACCATACATAATAGGAATCCTTAATTTGCTTCCGGTAACCAAAAATCAATAGAAAATATAATTGATTGATACCAAATGCACGTAAATATTTAACATAACAAAGCCAGAACAGAGTTTTGGTAGCTTATGTACGTTCGTTATTATACTCTGTAATTCCATGAATTCATTTACATTTTCCAAACAAAGCTTGAATCCTTAGTTGTTGACATTATGCCAGTTTTCCTTGTCAACTGGAAGACCTATAACATTTCTTCTCACTTTCATCATTGGGACAATTCAAATCGTCAATATTCATTCAATGGTGCAACCTTAGCTTCTTTTTGACATTCACGTTATACGATACATCATTCCATCTAAAGTACACTGTGGAGGTAAAATGGACTGAGGTATTTGCAGGTTCCACCATTATAGGCATAACCATTACTCAAGTCTTCAGTAGTCATCACCGTAACATATTAAGGTGGCACTCGCGAATGTCTTGTCAATTCTTTGGCTATGCTTTCATCGCTATTCGTTCAGTTTCTATAGGGTTTGCCTCTATCGAACATAAATGTGTTCTTTATTCTGTTCAAAATGTCCCCATTTTGAACAGAAAAAAGATAAATTGAAATAGTCTATAAACGTACTCCCATTTACATTTAAAACACTTCTTACTATAACGCTATAACGTAGTACCCAGAATAAAAACTGGGATCAATTTCTTTAATTTGTAAACCAGAAGTGTTGGTCCATACCAGTCAATACATTATGAATGCCGAAAAGCTTCTCATCATCTACATCCAACCTCGTATTGCCTTGTACACAACCTACAAACATTTCTTCAAAACCTAGAGAGGGAAAGAGCGTACCAAGGAAGCACTGATCTAATCTCTCGATGCTCGTTGGGGGTTTTCACCCAGGACAATTGGCTTTCTAAGCCAAAATTGGGTACGCCATCTTTAGTGCCGCCTGACGACACGTTTTCCTCAAAATTCACGACTCTTATAAACGACTTTTTCACCAAGGGACCGTCGAGGTTCTGTTTGCAGTTCGGTGTGAATATTCAATACCATGGATCAAGTTAATTTCTTTGTCAATTATATTTACAATTAATTACAAATATAATTGAAATCTTGTGGCGATTTTGATTCTAAACATAATCTCGAAATTGGTGGAAAAACATAACGATTAACGGTTGGCTGATAAGTCTCCGGTCTGACACATAGATGGCGTCGCTAGTATTAAATGCATATTATTTTTATATAGTACCAAGCTTCAAATGATTCGTGTCAAAATTTGACGTCTGTAAGTCAATTAGTTTGTGAGATAGAGCGTCTTTTGTGAAGCAACTTTTATTATTGTGAAAAAATGGGGAAAAAAAGGAATTTCGTGTTTTGATAAAATACTGTTTTCTGAAGGGAAAAAATACGGTGGAAGCAAAAATTTGGCTTGATAATGACTTTCCGGACTCTGCCCCAGGGAAATTAACAATAATTGATTGGTATGCAAAATTCAAGCGTGGTGAAATGAGCACGGAGGACGGTGAACGGCGTGGACGCCCGAAAGAGGTGGTTACCGACGGAAACATCAAAAAAATCCACAAAATGATTTTGAATGGCCGTAAAATGAAGTTGTTCGAGATAGCAGAGGCCCTAAAGATATCAAAGGAACGTGTTGGTCATATCATTCATCAATATTTGGATATGCGGAAGCTCTGTGCAAAATGTGTGCCGCGCTAGCTCACATTTGACCAAAAACAACAACGTGTTGATGATTCTGAGTGGTGTTTGCAGCTGTTAACTCGTAATACACCCGAGTTTTTCCGCCGATATGTGATAATGGATGAAAGATGGCTCCATCACTAAACTCCTGAGTCAAATCGACAGTCGGCTGAGTGGACAGCGACCGGTGAACCGTCTCCGAAGTTTGGAAAGACTCAAAAGTCCGCTGGCAAAGTAATGGCCTCTGTTTTTTGGGATGCGCATGGAATAATTTTTATCGATTATCTTGAGAAGGGAAACACCGTCAACAGTGACTATTATATGGCGTTATTGGAGCGTTTGAAGGTCGAAATCGCGGCAAAATGGCCGCGAAAAAAAGTGGTGTTCCACCAAGACAACGCATCGGGCCACAAGTCATTGAGAACGATGGCAAAAATTCATGAATTGGGGTTCGAATTTCTTCCCCAACCACCGTATTCTCCAGATCTGGACCCCAGCGACTTTTTCTTGTTCTCAGACCTTAAAAGGATGCTCGCAAAAAATTTGGCTGCAATGAAGAGGTGATCGCCGAAATTGAGGCCTATTTTGAGGCAAAACCGAAGGAGTACTACTAGAATAAAATCAAAAAATTGGAAGGACGTTATAATCGTTGTATCGCTCTTGAAGGGAACTATGTTGAATAATAAAAACGAATTTTGACAGAAAAAAATTTGTTTTTCTTTCTTAGACCGGGGACTTATCAGCCAACCTGTTATATGCACAGTTTTTTGGACGTAAGATTTCTCACAATATTATGATTTAAAAGTATCTTGGAACTGGCACTATCATTTGGGAGAAAATGAAATGAGGGAAAAAGTAGTTTAGCACTATTTCAATATTTACGTTCCAAATACTGAAACTGTGGTCAACATTTCCAACACTGAGTTGCAAATTTTTCGGTTCACACGGTCTCTTAATTCAGTGAAAAGAATTCGGTCTATAGATTTAATTCTGAGCCTTTGGTTTTCTGACTGAGACTTTGGTCTGCAGTTCGAAGGTTTGCCTTTGCATCAATATTTCAAACTCCAAGAGATTGTTTGGTAGATCGATCACTGAGACTTCGGTCCTCGGTCAGTATAAAGAAATGCTGAGATTTTGCTTTCCAGATAAACTACTAAATTTCTGGTTTGAAGTTCATTCACTGAACTATGTATCTGTAGTTCATATATAGACGCTTTAGACTGCAGTTCGAAGTCTGACATTTGTGTAAATATTTCATGCACTGATATTTAGTTTTTCAGATCCATCGCTGAGATTTCGATATGAAGTTCAAACACTCAGACTTCCATATGAAGTTCAAACACTCAGACTTCGATGCTGAGATCTGGATCATAGTTAATACTGAGTTTTTGTTTTCTAAATCGCTTACTAAGACTTCGGTCTGTAGTTCAAGCACTGATACACCCATCTACAGTTCCAGTACTGAGGTAGCCAGCTCCAATACTATGGCCTTCAATCTGCAGATATATATGTAGTTCATGTAAATCTGCGACTTCAGTCTGAAGTATTGAGGCTGTCATTTGTGTCCATATTTCCAACACTTTTATTTAGTTTTGCAGATCCATCACTGACGCTTCGATTTGAAGTTCCGACACTCAGACTTCGGTTTTTTGTCAGTATGAAGATGGAACTCTGGGACTTCGGTTTTAGCCTGAAAGTCTGAAATAATTCCATTTAATCAACCACTAGGACTTCGGCCTGCAGTCCAATACTTAGATTTCGGAATGATAATCAAACACTCAGACTTCCATATGAAGTTCAAACACTCAGACTTCGATCCTATGTCAGTATGAAGTTCAAATGCTGATATCTGGATCATAGTTAATACTGAGTTTTTGTTTTCTAAATCGCTTACTAAGACTTCGGCCTGTAGTTCAAGCACTGATACATCCGTTTACAGTTCCAGTACTGATGTAGCCAGATCCAATACTGAGACTTCGGTCTGCAGATTTATATGCAGTTCATGTAAATCTGCGACTTCAGTCTGAAGTATTGAGGCTGTCATTTGTGTCAATATTTCAAACACTCTTATTTAGTTTTGCAGATCTATCACTGACGCTTCGATTTGAAGTTCAGATACTCAGACTTCGGTTTTTTGTCAGTATGAAGATGGAACTCTGGAACTTCGGCTTAGGCTGAAAGTCTGAAATAATGCCATCTAAATCAACCACTAGGACTTCGGTCTGCAGTCCAATCCTGAGACTTCGGAATGAAGATCAAACACTCAGACTTCCATATGAAGTTCAAACACTCAGACTTCGATCCTAAGTCAGTATGAAGTTCAAATGCTGAGATCTTCATCATAGTTAATACTGAGTTTTTGTTTTCTAAATTGCTTACTAAGACTTCGGTCTGTAGTTAAAGCACTGATAACATACATCCGTTTACTGTTCCAATACTGAGGTATCCAGCTCCAATACTATGGCCTTCAGTCTGCAGATTTATATATAGTTCATGTAAATCTGTGACTTCAGTCTGAAGTATTGAGGCTGTTATTTGTGTCAATATTTCCAACACTTTTATTTAGTTTTGCAGATCTATCACTGACGCTTCGATTTGAAGTTCCGACACTTAGACTTCGGTTTTTGGTCACTATGAAGATCGAACTCTGAGACTTCGGTTTTAGCCTGGAAGTCTGAAATAATGCTAATCTAAAACAACCACCAGGACTTCGGTATGCAGTCCAATACTGAGACTTCGGAATGCTGAATAAAGTCTGGGACTCCGGTTTGATGCCCAAATGCTGACATTACTACTTCGGTCTGTAAATCACACATTCTCAATTTTATCTGCAGTTTAAGCAGTGCGACTGTAGTCTACAGTTCGAAGACTCACATTTGGGTAAACTACTATGACTTCGGTCTGCAGTTTAAGCTCTGAGACATATGTTCGCAGTTCTAGTATTGATAATTCGGTTCGCAGAGCAAAGACTAAGATTCTAAATCTAAAAGAGATTTCTCACTTGCAGTTCAAACACTGAGCCTTTGTTTTGAAGTCCCATTATGGAAATGCGGTTAACAGTTCCAAATTATTCCGGATTCCAGTTTGAGGTTCTAATACTGAAACTCCGGTCAATAGTCCCAGATCTGAGCTATTACACTCTGTTTTCAGATTTTTTAGTCCTCATATAAAATCGTAAGTTTTCGGTCTTCAACTCTCATTCCGAGACTACGGTTTGCAATGTTAACCCTCTAATGCCCAACCCGCCTTTAGGCGGGCTTCATTTTATAGGGAAGCTTTTAGTAAAACACATAAAATAAACAGAAAACTTAGTTGAAACCAGGGATCCGGAGCGGTCCATTTTTTTCGCTCCGCTCCGCTCCCGCTCCGGAGAAAAAAAAACCGCTCCGCTCCTCGCTCCGCTCCGAGAAAAAAAAATCGCTCCGCTCCTCTTCGAGAAAATTATAGTACAAACATTGTACTATAATTTATTTATTTTATTTAGAAAAATCGGGCGGTACATATATGGGAGCTATAGCTAAATCTGAACCGATTTCGATGATTTTTTGCACATATAGTTAGTGCTATAGGAGATTACATTTCGCCAACTTTGAGTAAGATCGGTTGATAAATAAGGGTTTTATGACCTAATTTGACAAAATCGGGCGATACATATATATGGGACCTATATCTAAATCTGAACCGATTTCGATGAAATTTTCAGACTTAAAGGGTGATACAGAAGATTATTTTGTGCTAAATTTGACGACGATCGGTTAGCAAAAAAAGTGCAACGTGACCCCATTTGTCGAAATCGGGCAATACATATATATGGGAGCTATATCTAAATTTGATCCGATTTCTTCCAAATTCAATAACGTTCGTCCTTGTGCCCAAAAAAACTCCCTGTACCAAATTTCATCAAAATCGGTTAATAATTGCGACCGAAATCTTGTGAACAACAAATACATGGACAGACGGACGGACGCCAAGCGCTAGATCGACTCAGGAGGTGATTCTGAGTCGATCGGTATATATTTTATGGGGTCTAAAATCAATATTTCTTGTAGGCACATTTTTTGGCAGATCAAACTTGTTATACCCTAACCACTATGTGGTTTAGGGTATAATGACTTTAAAACAATGTGTTGAAATATTTTATTAATTTTGAAGATTTTTTCAGAAATATTAAATCCATTTTGACTTCATTAAAGGAAGCATTCTAGGAAGCATATGTTAATTTTTCATTTTTTTAGATTTTTTTCGTCAGTTGTTATCAAAATCCTTTAAAAACGAGTTAACGAGTTATTTTTTCCATATTAAGACTCGACTTCCAGTAGAAATTATGCTATGTTTCAAGTAAAAAGTGTCTTTAAAATAAAGTGTTGAAAAACATGTCTTATTTTTTAACGATTTTTTGCTTTGTAGGCAAGATGCAAAAAGGAAACAAATTTAAAGACAATTTTATTAATTTTAAAGAATTTTTCTTATTATTAAAGTCACGTTGACCTTACCTCAAAAATTTTATCTTTCATGTTATGATACACATTTTTAAGTAAAATCACTTAATTATAAGGACATTACAACTTCATTCAAAAGTTTATTGCCTTTTGGACAAGAAAACAAGTATATACAGCACTAAGTTCGGCCGGGCCGAACCTTAAATACCCACCACCATGAACCAAATATTAGGGTTTCCTTTGAAATTTTAGGAGGGCTTGAGGACTTGAGGACACTTCCCGAAGATAAATTTAAAGATTTCACCTATGAGGACTATATCAGATTCTGGATTTATAAGAACCATTTTTGTTTGATTTTTAGAGGAATCATTAACATCTCTTGTAAGTGTGCAAGAAAATTATAAAATTGCGTCTTGATTTGAAATCTTAAATAAGTAGAAGTAAAATCCGGAAATTTTACATTGAGTTTCAAGCAATTCAAGTGAAGTCGGTCTATATGGAGGCATTACCAAATGGACCGAGCCTAAAATACCAGAATATTTACAATTTCCGGCAAATCAGATAAAAATTACGGTTTCTAGAAACCCAAGGAGTTAAATCGGGAGATCGTTCTTATGGGGGATATACTAAAACATGGACCGCTACTCACCGTTTTCGGCACACCTCTTTATGACCCGAAAATACCTCTAGATTTCCAATTTCAGGTAAATTGAATAAAAACTGCGGTTTCTATAAGCCCAAGAAGTAAAATTAGGAGATCGGTCTATATGGGGGCTATACCAAAATATGGACCGATACTCACCATTTTCAGCACACCTCTTTATGGTCCGAAAATACCCCTAGATTTCCAATTTCAGACAAATTGGATAAAAAATACGCTTTCTATAAGCGCAAGACCCCAAATCGGGAGGTCGTTTTATATGGGGACCATACCAAAACATGGACCGATACTCACAATTTTTGGCACACGTATTTGTGGTCCTACAATACCTCTAGATTTCCAATTTCAGGTAAATTGAATAAAAACTGCGGTTTCTATAAGTCCAAGAAGTAAAATCGGGAGATCGGTCTATATGGGGGCTATACCAAAATATGGACCGATACTTAACATTTTTGGCACACGTATTTGTGGTCCGACAATACCTCTAGATTTCCAATTTCAGGTAAATTGAATAAAAACTGCGGTTTCTATAAGCCCAAGAAGTAAAATCGGGAGATCGGTCTATATGGGGGCTATACCAAAACATGGACCGATACTCACCATTTTTGGCACACCTCTTTACGGTCATAAAATACCTCCAGATTTCAAATTTCAGGCAAATTGGATAAAAATACGATTTATATAAGCCCAATACCCCAAATCGGGAGGTCGGTTTATATGGGGACTATATCAAAACCTGAACCAATATAACCGTTGACCCACCTACAGACAAAAGACGAGGTTGTGCAAAATTTCAGCACGATTGCTTCATTATTGAAGACTGTAGCGTGATTACAACAGACAGACAGACAGACGGACAGAGGGACATCGTTATATCGTCTTAGAATTTCTCCCTGATCAAGAATATATATACTTTATATAGTCGGAAATCGATATTTCGATGTGTTACAAACGGAATGACAAACTTATTATACCCCCGTCACCATTCTATGGTGATGGGTATAAAAAACTTTACTTTAGAGAAATGCGTCTTCCATGTTAAGCAAAATTTGCATTCTTATTCTAAGGACATGGAATCTTTGACTTCACGACAATATTTTTTTCAGTGTAAAAAACTAAAAAATTAAATATAAATAAGATCGTTTAATTGCATTTATTTGACGTTCATTACAAACATCTTTGTAGTAATACGGGATGAAAATGATCGAAAGTACTGTTGTTACTTTTACAACACGTACTAGATATATATTTTGACATTTGCCGTTTTTGAAAACAATTACTAAAAAACACGTTGTGTTTTCCCCAATGTACGTACGTACAAAAATACATATCGTACATTTTAAACGTTTACTCACACTACGCTAAGTACTAGCTAAATTTGAAATTACCTACACAGTGTAATTTCAAAGTTACACATTTCATTCAAGTAATATTTTATTCGGAGCGGAGCGGTTTTTCATTTGGAAACCGCTCCGCTCCGGATTTTAGAAATGCCGCTCCCGCTCCGGCAAAAAAAGGGCTTGCTCCGCTCCGCTCCACGCTCCGCTCCGCTCCGGATCCCTGGTTGAAACTGTTCAAGAGGCTTTGCAGCATATACTGAATTTTACCGTATAAATTTTTCTTGTTTACTTTTCTTGCTTTCGTGTCGTTAACATTGAAAATTTAATCAACTGGCAAAAAAAATTGGGGCATTAGAGGGTTAACATTGGGAGTTTGATATGGTGTGAAAACACTGAGACTTCGTTTCACATTTATAGAAATGAGGCAAAAGTTCCAACACTGAGATGTCATATTTC
This sequence comes from Haematobia irritans, assembly GCF_050003625.1. Classification (NCBI taxonomy): domain Eukaryota; kingdom Metazoa; phylum Arthropoda; class Insecta; order Diptera; family Muscidae; genus Haematobia; species Haematobia irritans. Next base: position 172,141,038 of record NC_134397.1, on the reverse strand, counting down.
GCTTTCCAAATTCCAATTACTTAGGCACAATACTAAGACTTTGGTCTGCAGATCAAGCAAACAGACTTCCGTCTTCAGTTCGAAGTCTGAAACGTTTGCCAGAATTAAAAGACTGAGGTTTTGTCGATATTAGCAGTAGATGCTGAGCTATTTGTCCGAAGTTTAAACCTTCAAACTCCCGTCTTAGGTCGGTATGAAGTTCAAATAGATTCAATACAGAGACTGCGCTCTACAAATCAAACACCTTCACCTTGATGTACAGTTTAATCATTGAGGCTTCCGTCTTCAGTTCAGAAGTCTGAAACTTTTGTCAGCACTTAAAACACAGAGTTAGGGCTTATTGCTGAGGCTTCAGTTTTCAATTCAATTAGCAAAACTCTGGTCTGCAGTTCAAATACGTAGACTTCCGAAACTTTCAGATACATCGGGGCGTTGTCTTTCTAGCCTAAGTTAGGTCAACAATTCCAACACTGACGTTTCGATCTGCAGATCAACCTACGAGAATTAACTCTTAATTCTCGGTCTTTAATTCAATTGATGGGGCGTGGAATTGTACTTGAAGCAGTTCCCTTCTGCCATTTAGAACACTAATGCTTCGGGCATACTTTTGAGGAAGAAGAATCTCCTATGCGGAATTTTCGTAGGAAAAATTTTGTTTATAATTTTTCGTGACACAAACTCTACTTTTATATGAGTTTGCCTGCAACATTTTTTTTGTCTGTTGACTTTTTCTCGTTTTATGATAAATTTGTACAATATTTTCTTTCGTTTCGTTTCACATTTCAATATGATTTGATGGATGCGTGCGTAAATACATTTTGAAAACCTAGATAAATGATGATGACGACGACAACGACGTATAGTATATGACAGTAAAGTCAGCAACTAGGCTTTCATCAGTATGCCTCCATTTATCCATCATCTTCCCCCATCTTTAAATATCAATGATGACTATGGGTTCAACAGATTTTACCGGCATCTTTTTGCACTTGTTAGCTGTTGCCAGGCTTTATGCATGGGCGATATATATTTTCATCTTTGTTTTATTTCCGTAGAAATCTGACATTTTTGCCAGTTTGGCAAGTGCTAATTCGATGAAGTCAAATGAATCATTGAAGTCATTAGGGATCTCATTTTATATGCGTGAGTGTGTGTAAGTGTGACCTGTGTGTGTGTGTGTGTTGGTTAAAAATGGATAATAGTAGGCTGTTTTGGATTTCAGTGACATGTAATTTATGATTTAACCTTGGCTAAGTGATAAATACCATCAGTCTTAAATAGATGGTTGTGAATCTCGATAAGAGAAAAAATTGCAAAAAGATTGAAAAAAATTCAGATGATAACGGAATTATGGACGAGTTTAAGAGTAACCTGGCAGAGTTGAGGTTTCCTGTTCATGGTGACAATCGAAAATCGGAAGCAGAAAATCTCGAGTTCTAAAGCTGCTAAATAAAATCTGTTCGCGATATTTGGAGTGTATCCCAAAGGCTTTGCAATGTAGCATGCCATTAAAATGATGACGGATATAAAGATGTCTATCGCATCAGATTTTGAGAAATGCAACTTGGGAACAAGTACGACGACACGGAATTCTTAAAACTAAATCTGGAGATAGGTGAATGGTCCAACAGCGGGACCATTCACCTATCTCCTATGTCTAAAAATCTCTATATCTGATCCGTCGGACGATTTGGAAAATACAAAAAATATTTCTCGGGAAACGGAAAACTTTTAAAAGCGGGTGACCTATCTTTCAATCTGGCCAATGTAGAATTTGAGCCACCCACGGGTGCAGTTCCATTTTAATTGGTCCAGTATTAGAACTCATTGGGAAATACTAGAGACGTGTCACTCTTCTATATGACAGAAATTCCCGGTAGTATGAGTCGGTAGTGAAGCTACAGTTACCGAATTCCTGTGGGCTTGCAGACACTTGATTGAGCGATAACACACCATTAGATTGGAGAAGGCCTTCACGAACGGGGTTTCGGTCAACTTACTCCCTTAATTCCGGAATGACAGCACTATGTAAACATTTGTCACTAAACGAATGTCATTCCTATAGATTACTCACGACCCGTGTGATCCGCAGTCCACTTCGCTATGGACAGAATTAGGGACGTAAGAAACGAATCTTGACTTGAGAGTTCGCACTATTCTAGATAACGTGCAGAACTAGGAACGGAAGCAAGTGTACGCGTCCTAAAGGATCGCTATCCTTTCTAATATACAAGACTTCTTAATTGGAATCCTTCAGATTGCAGAGGGAACAGGAGAACATGCCATACGTGGAACCGCAGGAAGAAACTAAATACACACCTCTAGAGCGATCGCATTGCTCCACGTAACGGAGGGAATTAGGGACGTGAACAAAACTTCCCACTAGAGAGATCGCACTCCCATAGATTACGGAGAGATATGGAGACAGACAATTTTTGATGATCACTCCTGTTGGCTGCAGACGAAATAAGGGACCGGATTAAATACTCCGAAAAGATCGGACTCCTCTAGGTTACACACATAATTCAGTACAACAGTGAAGACTCCAGATAGACGAAAGAAAATCTTTACGACTAGAGAGATTGCATTCCTCGGAACTAACGACGGAATATATAATGATAGCAATTATACGTAATTAGAGAGATTATCCTCCTTTATGTTACGAAATAATTAGAGACGGAAGCAAATACAACCGACTTAGGAGACCGCACTCTTTGCGTTATGACCTAGGGGGAAGGATAATTTTTATGAGAGAAATCCCACTGCTCTAGGTTACAGACGCAGATGCAGAACAAACACAGCTCATACGCCTAGACAAATCGCACTCCCCAAGATTACGGACAGAAGTAAATATGAACCCTAGAAGACGGATGAAAAGAACAGAAACAAAATCTTCGAACGAGAGAAACCTTGAGACGAGAGAATTAATACCTTTTTTGATGAGTATAGCTCTTCTTCCTCGTCCGTTGTGGTGACAAATGACTTTTACTCGTAAAATCGTACTCCACAGCAATGGATTACTTTCCTGCTACTAGGAAGATCATAACTCTTTGGTAGCTTCTTCTGGCAGGAAAAGCGTGTTGCAATTTTCCCAGCTACGGACGCAGATGCCGTAAAAAGATATCTCTCTAGGTTGGGGAATATTTTAGGGACGGGATCAAAGTCTCGCGAGAGTCTTTCGTACTCCTCTGCAATGGATTACTTTCCTGCTACTAGGAAGATCATAACTCTTTGGTAGCTTCTTCTGGCAGGGAAAGCGTGTTGCAATTTTCCCAGCTACGGACGCAGATGCGGAAAAAATAAATCTCTCTAGGTTGCGGAATATTTTGGGGAAGGGATCAAAGTCTCGCGAGAGGATGTATTAGGTTAGGTATAATGGTAGCCCATTATATCAGGCTGACTTAGATAATTCAATCCATTGTTCTTCTTATCACTGCGTGCTACCCGCTTCCATGTTCAGCTCAATGACTCGGGCTCTCTTTTTTATCCGAGTCCGAACGATGTTTCACAGTGCAGAGAAACCACTTAGAAAAGTTCAGAAATATCCCAAGCATTACTGGTATAGGGGATAATTCACAGCTGAAAAGCTGTTTTGTGCTGATAAGTCGAAATTTCTTCGTTCAACTCCTATTGACCCTTAGTATGCAAAGCGGGCATGCTAATCATTGCACCACGTTGACTCACAGGTATACAAACACAGCTCATACACCTAGACAGATCGCACTCCTCTAGATTGTGGACAGAAGATCCCTACACTAAGAGAAGACATTCCGTTTCTAAATTGTAAACGTACGGTAACAAAATGGAACGGAAATGTTCACGAGAAATCAAAACGGAATATTTACGGTTTCATCCACGGGCGTTAATGATTCATGAACACTTTCGTTTTTCTGGTCATGAAAAGTCTTAAAATATTCGATAGACTTTCTTATGACAATTCCGTCGGCGGGGTAATGTGCTAAAGCGACTGCGGACGCGTATGGAGCAGACAATCCAGGTGTGAGGCACGGTAGTGGATTTTTATACCCACCACCATAAAATGGTGACGGGGGTATAATAAGTTTGTCATTCCATTTGTAACACATCGAAATATCGATTTCCGACTATATAAAGTATATATATTCTTTATCAGGGAGAAATTCTAAGAGATATAACCATGCCCGTCTGTCTGTCTGTTGTAATCACGCTACAGTCTTCAATAATGAAGCAATCGTGCTAAAATTTTGCACAAACTCATCTTTTGTCTGCAGGCAGGCCAAGTTCGAAGATGGGCTATATCGGTCTAGGTTTTGATATAGTCCCCATATCAACCGACCTCCCGATTTTGGGTCTTGGTCTTATAGAAATCGTAGTTTTTATCCAATTTGTCTGAAATTTGAAATCTAGAGGTATTTTATAACCATAAAGAAGTGTGCCAAAAATGGTGAGCAATGGTCCATGTTTTGGTATAGCCCCCATATAGACCGATTTCCCGATTTTACTTCTTGGGCTCTAGAATGCGAAGTTTTTATCCAATTTGCCTGAAATTGGAAATCTAGAGGTATTTTAAGAACATAAAGAGGTGTGCCGAGAATGGTGAGCAATGGTCCATGTTTTGGTATGGTCCCCATATAAACCGACCTCCAGATTTGGGGTCTTGGGCTTATAGAAACCGTAGTTGTTATCCAATTTGCCTGAAATTTGAAATCTAGAGGTATTTTAGAACCATAGGTTAGGTTAGGTTATGTGGCAGCCCGATGTATCGGGCTCACTTAGACTATTCAGTCCATTGTGATACCACAGTGGTGAACTTCTCTCTTATCACTGAGTGCTGCCCGATTCCATGTTAAGCTCAATGACAAGGGACCTCCTTTTTATAGCCGAGTCCGAACGGCGTTCCACCTTGCAGTGAAACCACTTAGAGAAGTTTTGAAACCCTCAGAAATGTCACCAGCATTACTGAGGTGGGATAATCCACCGCTGAAAAAACTTTTTGGTGTTCGGTCGTAGCAGGAACCATAAGTAGGTGTGCCGAAAATGGTGAGTATCGGTCCATGTTTTGGTATAGCCCCCTTATAGACCGATTTCCCGATTTGGGATCTTGGGCTTATAGAAACCGTAGTTTTTATCCAATTTGCCTGAAATTGGAAATCTAGAGGTATTTTAGGACCATAAGGAGGTATGCCGAAAATTGTGAGTATCGGTCCATGTTTTGGTATAGACCCCATATAGACCGATTTCCCGATTTTACTTCTTGGGCTCTAGAATGCGAAGTTTTTATCCAATTTGCCTGAAATTGGAAATCTAGAGGTATTTTAAAAACATAAAGAGGTGTGCCGAAAATGGTCAGCAATGGTCCATGTTTTGGTATGGTCCCCATATAAACCGACCTCCAGATTTGGGGTCTTGGGCTTATAGAAACCGTAGTTGTTATCCAATTTGCCTGAAATGTGAAATCTAGAGGTATTTTAGAACCATAAATAGGTGTGCCGAAAATGGTGAGTATCGGTCCATGTTTTGGTATAGCCCCCATATAGACCGATTTCCCGATTTTACTTATCGGGCTATAGAATGTGAAGTTTTTATCCAATTTTAGGACCATAAAGAGGTGTGCCGAAAATGGTGCGTATCGGTCCATGTTTCGATATAGTCCCCATATAAACCGATCTCCCGATTTTACTTCTTGGGCTTCTAGAAACTGTATTTACTATCGGATTTGCCTGAAATTGAAAATCTAGAGGTATTTTATGACCACAAAGAGGTGCGTCAAAAATGGTGAGTATCGGTCCATGTTTTAGTATAGCCCCCATAAAAACGATTTCCCGATTTAACTCCTTAGGTTTCTAGAAACCGTAGTTTTTATCCGATTTTCCTGAAATTGTAAATATTCTGGTATTTTAAGCTCACTAAAACATGTATCGGATTAAGTTTTTATCGGTCCATTTGGTAATGCCTCCATATAGACCGATTTCACTTATTGAGGGTATAGAAGGCGAACCGATCATGAAAATTGCGTGAAACTGAATGTAAAATTTCCAGATTTTACTTCTCGGATGAAAATCTACAGATTTAAGATTTCAAATCAAGGCGTTATTTTATAATTTTCTTGCACACTTACAAGAGATCTTGATGATCTCTCTAAAACTTTAACAAAAATGGTTCTTATAAATCCAGAATCTGATATAGTCTTCATAGGTAAAATCTTTAAATTTATCTTCGGGAAGTGTACTGTTGAACTGCTCTGCTTGATCTGCCCTCAAACCTCCCTGAAATTTAAAAGGAACCCCCAAGATTTGATTCATGGTGGTGGGTATTTAAGATTCGGCCCGGCCGAACTTACTGCTGTATATAATTGTTTTGTTTTTTTTTATAAATTCGTAACCATTACGTTTTCATATCGTGAACCCTGGTTGTTGTTTTGACAACGGATGGTGTCATTTCATTATTGTTGTCAGATTGACCCCGTCTGTTCTCCGTTTGACACCACATGTGTGTTGATTCACTTTCATGAACGGATCGTTTTGAAACGTGCACGCCGTTCATGTTTTTTATACGGTGCACCATGGTTTCTTATTAATGAATGCTGCCCGATTCTATGTTTTATGCTCAACGACAAGGATCTAAGGGATAAAGAATAGAACAGCACTCAGATGTAAGAGAGAAGTTCACCTCTGTGGTATCACAATGGACTGAATAGTTTAAGCCTGAAATAACGGGCTGCCTCTATATCTAACCTAACCGAATCCAACACCAGTCTTATATCTTACTTACGTGCTCTGGCCGCGATACAATCTTCTGTATGGAGAATTAAATCAAATATTCTACCTCACCAACATTTTATCATCTTAAAGTTTTCCCCCACCTTCCCACCTTTTAATTTTGTGTGTCAATAAATTGAGTTTTCCATAAACTTTGACCGACCACCAAAGATAACATCTTTTTAGTTTGCCTATTTTTATGTTCTCTAGTTTCTTTGGCCATTCTGATAATAAAAAAAAATCCTTTTTTGTGCTTCTACTCCTTCTATTCTTATAAAATCATCAATCTGAAATACGAACATAAAACTGTGTTTTATGGCATGTCATTATTATTGTTTATTAACACTTTGGCCATTATGCCATAGTTCTAGTTTGAAGAATGTTCTATCATATGTCACAACTGTGACCATTTGAAAATCTAAAGCTAAGTGGAACAACGGATTGCAGACCTAAAAAAGGGTCGGAATCAAAGTTTCGATTTATATTCCATTACCAATGGTTTGCAAGTTTATGAATGGTGGTAGCAATAGATTACAAATTTCCTTTAGCAGGACATTCAATGTCTATATTTGAATAGCAAATCCTTTTTAAGTTCAGCTGTTGCCAGACAACATAAATAGTAAAGGATTTTGTAAAACACACAGAAAATAAAAGAGAGAAAACAATTTTAAATTGTAGAAAATGAAGGAGTAGCAGAAGAGAAGATGAACGCATAAATCCTAGAGAGCCCTTATGGTTTAAAAATTCCTGAGCATTTTTGGATTTTTATTCATTTATTGTTGTAGTATTTAATCCTTTAATTTTTTGTACTAGGGATTTTACTTACTATTAGGCTACTATGCGGTACATTAAAGTAAGCTGCTATAATTTCCCCATGTATATTTTCCCATATATTTTTTCTGCTTCTGAACTCAAAGAAAAATATTTTGAGTGAAAATTCGTCATCACGTCTGTGAACTTTTATTTGGGTTGTATTCATCTGCTGATATTGCTGTTTTGCTATTGAATGTCCTTTCATTTCCCTTTCTCCTTCGATTGTTTAAGTTCTCTTTCCTTGTTGGCATTGTTAGTGTAGTGTATGTGTCTGTAATTTGTTTAATAAAAAGAAACTTTATACAATAACAGACTTTGGAAAAATTTTAAGGGAGTGGTTAGGTTTCTTTTTTTTCACAAATATGACTGAATGCCATTAGAAAGTTGTGGGAAATATAAATAAGAAAGAATTTTATTTTGAATACATTTGCAAAGAATAAATAAAGAGCATATGGATTGTCGGAGTAGCAGTTACCACAGAAATTTGTGGGAAAACATAAGTCTTCGTTAATTTGCTACTTTGTGCGTAAATTTTAAATGGTATCCACCTTTTGGAGTTTTAATATTTGCCTATGCCCTGTTTCAGTACAACGGAAAAGGTTATTTTAAGTTGTTTCAATGAGCTAAAGCCACGAAATCTTATATTAAAATGGTGACTTATGTCAAGTTTTTTATAGCAATGGAAGTCAATGCCATCTTGTAATATACAGCATTTTCACTTCAAATGAAACATTTTACATTTCAAATGAAACCTTTTTCAAATCAAATGAAACCTTTTTCAAATCAAATGAATCCTATTTCAAATCAAGTGAAACCTCTTTCAAATCAAATGAAACCTTTTCTAAATCCAATGAAATCTCTTTCAAATCAAATGAAACCTTTTTCTACCCTCCACCATAGGATGGGGGTATATTAACTTTGTCATTCCGTTTGTAACACATCGAAATATTGCTTTAAGACCCCATAAAGTATATATATTCTGGGTCATGGTGAAATTCTGAGTCGTCTGGGCATGTCCCTCCGTCCGTCTATTGAAATCACGCTAACTTCCGAACGAAACAAGCTATCGACTTGTAACTTGGCACAAGTCGTTGTAATTGATGTAGGTCGGGTGGTATTGCAAATGGGCCATATCGGTCCACTTTTACGGATAGCCCCCATATAAACCGATCCCCCATTTGGCTTGCGGAGCCTCTAAGAGAAGCAAATTTCATCCGATCCTGCTGAAATTTGGTACATGATGTTAGTATATGGTCTCTAACAACTATGCAAAAATTGGTCCACATCGGTCAATAATTATATATAGCCCCCATATAAACCGATCCCCCGATTTGGCTTGCGCAGCCTCTAAGAGAAGCAAATTTCATCCGATCCGGCTGAAATTTGGTACATGGTGTTGGTATATGGCCTCAAATACCCATGCAAAAATTGGTCGAAATCGGTCAATAATTATATATAGGTCCCATATAAACCGATCCCCAGATTTGACCTCCGGAGCCCCTTGGAAGAGCAAAATCCATCCGATTCGGTTGAAATTTGGTACGTGATGTTAGTATATGGTATCCAACAACCATGCTGGAATTGGTTTATATCAATCCATGATTATATATAGCCCCCATATAAACCGATCCCCAGATTTGACCTCTGGTGCCTTTTGGAGAAGCAAAATGCATCCGATGCCAAAAGTGGTCCCTATCAGTCCATAATCATATATAGCCCCATATAAACCGATCCCGAGATTTGGTTTTGGAGCCTCTTGGAGGAGCACATTTCATCCGAGTGAATTGAAATTTGGTACATTGTGCTAGTATATGACCGTTAACAACCATGCCTAACTAGGTCCATATCGGTCTATAGTTATATATAGCCCTCAGATAAATCGACCCCAATCACACAAAAATTGGTCCATATCAAGCTCATAATTCTATATAGCCCCCATATAAGCGACCCCCATATTTCATTCTGGCTCTCTACGTACTGTGCAAAAGTCCATGTCGATTCGTAATTATTTGTAGACTTACCTATACATAACTTTTTTGTCTAATATTAACCACGTATGGACTAACTCACAATTTAGAAAACGATGTTAAGAAGTTTTAAGATACCACACTCCAAGTATTTCGATTGTTGATGACAGTCTTTCGTAGAAGTTTCTACGCAATCCATGGTGGAGGGTACATAAGATTCGGCCTGGCCGAACATACGGCCGTATATACTTGTTTAATTTCAAATGAAGCTTTTTTCAAATCAAATGAATCTTTTGTAATTTTAAATGATATTTTGACCCAGATAATGGTTGGTGGTTACTGTGTACACCAAAGATTTTGTTACAATTGACCTCAAAGAAATTTGTTCTAACCTTGTAAATTTTTGATGCAGTGAAATTGCCTATAAAAACACGCTGATGTAAACACCATTAGTATCCGTGAGCGTGATTAACCAACCCAAATGTCGTGCGCGAGCACGTGTCACGAAAACAATTTGTTCGTGAGTGTGTGTGAGTAACGAATTTCGGAAAACTACGCTCACAAACATAATGATTACGAGTTGAAGTTGCTTACAAATTCACTGGTACTACACTGGTGAACAAAAGTGAGCCAATGAAACAAATTCGTTAATATAACGATTTTTTTTGTTATTGTAATTAAATTTCTGTTTATCAATGAATATTTTTATTGTCTTAATATAAATGTCTCGTTATATCAGTGAAACATTTTCGTTGGCTCAATTTGTATGTATGATGTTAAGAGGTTAACAATGCTCCGATTTAAGTCGCACAGGTAAATTACTCATTCAATTCTAGGATTGTCACTTTATTCAATAAAGAATCCCAGATTATTCTCATCCATGAAGAGAATTCAACGCATTCACAAAAGTTAACTGCAACCGTATCATATCACACCCTGATCACGGTTGCCACAGTTGGTAGAATTCTGCCAAAAATGGTAGATTTTTTACTGTTTGGTAGATTGGTAGAATTCATCATGTTTTGGTAGATTTTGCAAAATACTCCTCACCAACATAGAGGTACAAAATTTTTATATAAATAACATGTTGAGAAAATGTTCTATAGAAATAAAATTTTGACGAAATTTTCTATAAAAATAATAATAGAAATAAAGTTTTGATAAAATTTCCTATAGATATAAAATTTTGACAAAATTTTCTATAGAAATAACATTTTGACAAAATTTTCTATAGAAATAACATTTTGACCAAATTTACTATAGAAATAAATATCTGACAAAATTTTATATATAAAATTTTTACGACATCTAAACGAAAACTAAAATTTTGACAAAAATCTCTATAGAAATAAAGATTTGAAAAAAAATTATGTCAAATAAAAATTTGACAATAGAATGAAATTTTGACAACATTTTTTTATAAAAAACTTCCATAGAAATAAATTTTTGACAAAATTTTCTGTACAAATAATATTTTGACAAAGTTTTCTATATAAATGAAATTTCGACAAAATTTTCTATAAAAATAAAATTTTGACAAAATTTTCTATAGAAATGAAGTTTTGACAACAATTTGAAATAAAGATTTGACAAAATTTTATATATATGAAATTTTTACGACATTTAATAGAAAACTAAAATTTTGACAAAAATCTCTATCGAAATGAAGATTTGAAAAAAATTTATATCAAATAAAAATTTGACAAAATTGAATATATAGAATGAAATTTTGGAAAAATAAAATTTTGACAAAATTTTTTATAAAAAACTTCCATAGAAATAAATTTTTGACAAAATTTTCTATAAAAATAAAATTTTGACAAAGTTTTCTATAGAAATGAAATTTTGACAAAATGTTCTCTAAAAATAAAATTTTGAGAAAATTTTCTGTAGAAATGAAATTTTGACAACATTTTCTATACAAATAAAATTTTGACAACATTTTCTATAGAAACAAAATGTTGACAACATTTTCTATAGAAATAAAATTTTGACAAAATTTTCTATAGAAATAAAATTTTTGACAAAATTTTCTATAGAAATAAAATTTTGAGAACACTTTCCATAACACAGAAATACAATTTTGAGAACATTTTCTATAGAAATAAAATTTTGACAAAATTTTCTATAGAAATAAAACTTTGACAAAATTTTCTATAGAAATAAAATTTTGAAAAAATTTTCTATAGAAATAAAATTTTGACCAAATTTACTACGGAAATAAAATTTTGACAAAATTTTCTATAGAAATCAAATTTTGAAATCATTTTCTATAAAAATAAAATTTTGACAAAATTTTCTATAGAAATAAAATTTTGACAAAATTTTCTATAGAAATAAAATTTTGACAACATTTTCTATAGAAATCAAATTTTGAGAACATTTTCTATAAAAATAACATTTTGACAAAATTTTCTATAGAAATAAAAAAATTTTATTTATATAGAAAATTTTGTCAAAATTTTCTATAGAAATAAAATTTTGAGAACACTTTCTATATAAATCAAATTTTGAGAACATATTCTATAGAAATAAAATTTTGACAAAATTTTGTATAGAAATAAAATTTTGACAAAATTTATTACAGAAATAAAATTTTGACTAAATTTTCTATAGAAATAAAATTTTGATAAAATATTCTACAGACAAATTTTTCTATAAAAATAAAATATTGACAAAATTTTGTATAGAAATAAACTTTTTAGAACATTTTTTATAGAAATAAAATTTTGACAAAATTTTCTATAGAAATAAAAGTTTGATAAAATTTTCTATAGAAATAAAATTTTGGTAGATTATTATGGACCAATTTTTGTGTGATTGGCGATCTGCTATATATAACTATAGTTCGATATGGACCAATTTTGGCATGGTTGTTAGCGGCCATATACTGGCGCAGTGTATAAAATTTCAACCGGATCGGTGTGCCGAAAGTAGTGAGTAACGGTCCATGTTTTGATATAGCCCCCATATAGACCAATCTCCCGATTTTATTTCTTGGGCTTCTAGAATCCGTAGTTTTTATTCAATTGTCCTGAAAAATGAAATCTAAAAGTATTTTATGACCATAAAGAGGTGTGCCGGAAACGGTGAGTATCGGTCTATGTTTTAGTATAGCGCCCTTAAGATCAATCTCTCGATCTCCTTGGGTTCCTCCATATAGACCGATTTCACTTCTTGAGTGTATAGAAGGCGCACTGAAAATTGCTTGAAACTGAATGTAAAATTTCCATATTTAACTTCTCGTAATCATTTAAATAATGGGGGTGAAAAACAGATTTTAGATTTCCAATCAAGATGTTATTGCGTCATTTTCTTGCACACTTACAAGCGATGTTAAAGATTCCTCTAAAACTGAAACAAAAATGGTTCTTATAAATCCAAAATCTGATATAATCTTCATAGGTAAAATCTCTAAATTTATCATCGGGAAGTGTACTAGTTGAACGGCTCTGCTTGGGAGAATATCTGTCATCGAACTTCCCTGAAATGGTGGTGGGTATTTCAGATTCGGCCCGGCCGAACTTACTGCTGTATATACTTGTTTTTTTTTTTATTTATGACACAAATTTTGGAAATTTTCGTCCCTCCCTTAAATTCGTTTGAACTAAGGTAAATGTTTCTTAAAGTAACGAAAAAAGTGATTTAAAGAAATCGTCCGTAAATAAACTGGAATATCGAAATGGACTACCTTTAAACCTGAGTCTTCACTAACTGATTCTAGTCCAAATGCTCCAGTCGCACATTTTTTGTACCGTAGAATAAATAGTAATAAAATTTTGCTATTTAAAATTTTCCGATTGAAAAATTCTCTACAAAAATCCCCACCAAAATATTCGTCCCAATCCACGAAAAAATATCCAAAATTTGCCGAATATCCCCAATACTTGAAAAACTGTCTCCAAGAGCAAACTGTTATGTACATGTAATTTGTTTGTAGCAATCATGTATTTTTTTTAAGCAAAAGAAAAAAAGACACCAAAATTTGGGTTGCATAATTTTTAATACACAAATTTTAATTTTATGGATGCTAGAATAAAAAATAGCGCCTTAAAAAATGTATATATATGGAAAATGCCACGTCATTGGCACGGAATCAATACCAAAATTCTTAACTGAATGAGAAAATCTTTTTTAGTGCATGCCTTTTTCTAACTCTAACTCAAATAATTCTTTGCACGCCTCCGTTTATGCTGATTGTAGTGTGTATTTTATACTATCACGTACACCATCATCCAAAGTTATATTCAAAATTTCTATTCAAGTGATTGTAAAGTAACCACACATGTTACAATTCAGGCAAAATAAAAGAAACAAATGAAAAATACAGTGCCATTGTTAAACAAAATGAAAATTGAAAAAAGAAATACTCCATAAATAATGACGAAACATATGTTGTGTATTGTGTGTCTGTGTGTGTGGGGGTTTCAATGAATTATGGATAATCAATCGAATATGTTTTATATTTTTTTAGGGATACTTATTTATTTATATTTTTTTTTTTGTAAGCCATTTTCAAATTTATAAACTCTCAACACATGTGGCTCCAAGTTGTCCCCTTTTCTTGTATAACAAATAAAAGTTTTCTTTACCCTGTTTTGTTTGATTGGAAATTATTTCAAATTATGATGAAAGGTCTGTTTTCTGTTTGGAATGGATAATCAAAAGTTATCATCAAAATTAGTATGCCCTTTTAAGGTTTAGAGAAAAAGTTTTGTATGTCATAAATTACTTTAATAGTTTAAAGATAATAGACTGATTGGAATTTTTGGTTTTTTGCAGTATATGAAAAGTTTTACGAAAATGGAAGGAAGTTTAGATTATGTGGGGGTGGAGCTTATATTTAAAATGTATATTTTTGAGTAATATGTAATCCTAAAGCAATATATAAATGTTATGATCTCTCCTATTATCTAAAATTGTTTTTTGTGTATGAATATCCATTGAATTCCATTGAATTGTAAGCATGTCGATTTTTAAATGTTTGTCACAATTTTATTTCTATAGAAAATTTTATTTCTATAGAAAATTTTATCAAAATTTTATTTCTATTGAAAATTTTATTTCTATAGAAAATTTTATCAAAATTTTACTATTATAGAAAAGTTTGTCAAAATTTATCAAAATTTTATTTCTATAGAAAAATTTGTCAAAATTTTATTTCTATAGAAAATTTTGTCAAAATTTTATTTATATAGGAAAGTTTGTCAAAATTTGTCAAAATTTTACTTCTATAGAAAATTTTGTCAAAGTTTTATTTCTGTAGAAAATTTTGTCAAAATTTTATTTCTATAGAAAATTTTGTCAAAATTTTATTTCTACAAAAAATTTTGTCAAAATTTTATTTCTATAGAAAAGTTTGTCAAGATTTCACTACTATAGGAAATTTTGTCAACATTTCATTTCTATAGGAAGTTTTGTCAAAATTTCATTTCTATAGGAAATTTTGTCAAAATTTTATTTCTATATGAAATTTGCTTTTTATTTCTATATGAAATTTTCTTAAAGTTTTATTTCTATAGAAAATTTCGTAAAAATTTTATTTCTATAGAAAATTTTGTATAAATTTTATTTCTATAGAAAAGTTTGTCAAAATGTGTCAACATTTTATTTTTGTAGAAAATTTTGTCAAAATTTAATTTCTATAGAAAATTTTGTCATTTTTTTGTGTAGAAAATTTTCTCAAAATTTTATTTCTATCGAAAATTTTCTCAAAATTTAATTTCTATAGAAAATTTTGTTAAAATTTTATTTCCATAGAAAATTTTGTCAAAATTTTATTTCTATAGAAAATGTTGTCAAAAATTTATTTCTACAGAAAATTTTGTAAAAATTTTATTTCTATAGAAACATTTTTAAAAATTTTGTTTTTATAGAAAATGTTGTCAACATTTTATTTCTATAGAAAATTTTATTTCTACAGAAAATTTTGTCAAAATTTTATTTCTATAAAAATTTTGTTAATATTTTATTTCTATAGAAAATTTTGTCAAAATTTTATTTCTATAGGAAATTTTGTGAAAATGTCATTTCTATTGAAAATTTTATTTCTGTAGAATATTTTGTCAAAATTTTATTTCTATAAAAATTTTTGTCAAAATTTTATTTCTATAGAAAATTTTGTGAAAATTTTATTTCTATAGAAAAATTTTTAAAAATTTTGTTTTTATAGAAAATGTTGTCAAAATTTTATTTCTATAGAAAATTTTGTTCAAACTTTATTTCTGCAGAAAATTGTGTCAAAATTTTATTTCTATCGAAAATTCTTATCAAAATTTTATTTCTATAGAAAATGTTGTCAAAAATTTATTTCTACAGAAAATTTTGTCAAAATTTTATTTCTATAGAAAAGTTTGTCAAAATCTGTCAAAGTTTTATTTTATATCGATAATTTTCTCAAACGTTAATTTCTATAGAAATAGTTTATTCCAATAGCAAATTTTGTCAAGATTTCATTTCTCTAGGAAATTTTGTAAAAATTTCATTCCTATAGGAAAATTTTGTAAAAATTTTATTTCTATAGAAAATTTTGTCAAAATTTTATTTCTATAGAAAAGTTTGTCAAAATTTTATTTCTATAGAAAAGTTTGTCGAAATTTTATTTCTATAGAAAATGTTGTCAAAATTTTGTTATTTCTATGAAAATGGTTTCAAAATTTTATTTCTAAAGAAAATTTTTTCAAAATTTTATTTCTATAGAAAAATTTCTCAAAATTTTATTTCTATCGAAAATGTTCTCAAAATTTCATTTCTAAACAAAATTTTATCAAAATTTTATTTCTATAGAAAATTTGTGAAAATTTCATTTCTATAGAAAATTTTGTGAAAATTTTATTTCTATAGAAAAATTTTTATAAATTTTGTTTTTATAGAAAATTTCGTAAAAAAAATTTTTCTATAGAAAATTTTGTCAAAATTTTATTTCTACAGAAAATTTTGTCAAAATTTTATTTCTATAAAAATGTTGTCAATATTTTATTTCTATACGAATTTTTATGAAAATTTAATTTCTATTGAAAATTTTATTTTTGTAGAAAATTTTGTCAAAATTTTATTTTTGTAGAAAATTTTGTCAAAATTTTATTTCTGTAGAAAATTTTGTCAAAATTTTATTTCTATAAAAAATTTTGTCAATATTTTTTAAAAATTTTGTTTTTATAGAAAATGTTGTCAAAATTTTAATTCTATAGAAAAGTTTGTCAAATTTTTATTGCTATAGAAAAGTTTGTCAAAATGTTATTTCTATAGAAAATTTTGTCAAAATTTTATTTCTATAGAAAATTTTGTCAAAATTTTATTTCTATAGAAAATTTTTTCAAAATTTTATTTCTGTAGAAAATTTTCTCACAATTTTATTTCTATCGAAAATTTTCTCTAAATTTTATTTCTATACAAAATTTTATCAAAATTTTATTTCTATAGAAAATTTGTGAAAATTTCATTTCTATAGAAAATTTTGTGAAAAATTTTGTCAACATTTTTTAAAAATTTTATTTTTATAGAAAAGTTTGTCAAATTTTTATTTCTATAGAAAAGTTTGTCCAAATTTTATTTCTATAGAAAATTTTGTCAAAAGTTTATTTCTATAGAAAAGTTTGTCAAAATTTTATTTCTATAGAAAAGTTTGTCAAAATTTTATTTCTATAGAAAATTGTTTCAAAATTTTATTTCTATAGAAAATTTTCTCAAAATTGTATTTCTATAGAAAATTTTATCAAGATTTTATTTCTATAGAAAATTTGTGAAAATTTCATTTCTATAGAAAATTTTGTGAAAATTTTATTTCTATAGAAAATTTTTTAAAAATGTTCTTTTTATAGAAAATGTTGTCAAAATTTTATTTAAAATTCATCATCATAAGGTATAAAAAATTATAATATATATAAGAAAATAATTAATGTCGATCTTGAAGAAGGCTTTCCTTCTTTAGCTCTTGTTATCCATATACGTAAACTGCAATTGGATGTATGGTATACCACTTTTAATTTCCAAATAATTCAGTATGGAATTCAAATTGCACAGATTTTGTTGGAAATTATTTAGCCAACTTATATAGTCTAGTTTCGCAATAAAAATGAAAATTCATTTTTCTTAACTGACAAGAAAATTTTGCAAACTGAATATTTGACATTTATAGCTTCTTTGTTTGCAAAACAGGTGAAAGTATATTTTATTGGGGTGGCTCGAAATACTATGAAGAGTGGCCACAAATCGGTTGCAATACTTTGTAGGCACCCTGTGATAAAAATTTCTATATTAAACCCACTAATAAGGCCACCGCAAACGGATGCCCTTGAGCCTAATGATTGTAACATGACATCAAGATATAGTTTAGTTGTAGTACAATAATCTCAATGACTTTTGATTTTATTTTATTTGCATTTTTTTTGTATATGTTAATCGTTTGATTTTTATTTCAATTTTTGTATTATATTACCACAGAAAAAATATATATCAATTACAATGTGAATTAACCGCTTTTCCGTCAACACAAAATCATTTTGTAATTTGTTAGTTTTTGTTGAGAATGTTTTTAGTTTTTTTTTCGTTTTGTTTAATACTAAGTGGTCGTAATTACAATATAATCAGAGATTTAATTCATTGCTATCATTAATTATTTTTAACTAAAGTTTTTTTTGTTGTATTTAAAAAAGAAGGTTGATAATAATTAAATTAGAAGGCTTTTCCATTTATTATCGACTATAAAATGTATGATTTGTATATAATGTGTTATATTAGATTTTCTTTAATTGGCATATTTGATTGCATTTGAAATTTTGTTTACAGATTAATTAAATTGGTTGTGATTTTAAAGGCTTATCAGTTGGCAGCAGAGTGACATAAAGTTTTCAATTTAATTTAATTTGCTTAATCTTGTTATGTATCAGATATTATATTTAGTTTAATACAATTATATTTCTTATTTTTCAGGTAAATATCGAAAATGGTTGTGCGTAAGTAGTTTTTGCTTATTTTTTTTGTGAAGTTTAAATTTTCTGACACAATATTCGATCATAAGAATTCAAGATTTTGTTAAGAAAAAGGATTTACTTTTTAAGTAGTATTGCAGAAGAAAATGAAAGTCAATTCTTAAAATTAATTAGTTTTGAATCTAATGGGTTTATGAAAATATTTCGCAATTACTGAGGAATTGAATTTGTCAGTATGAATAATATGCCCAATAGAATGGTCTTACGTTGATGTGCAAATCCGAAACATCTGTCTTTTCGTCAATTTTTCCACCAAATATAAGGACGTTTTAATTATAAAATAAATCCTCAAGCTGTTTGTGGACCTAGCAAAAAAAAAAAAAAATTTGAAGTCCTTTAACAAGCATTGCTTTTAATGAAATGTTCACTTTTGTATTGAGATAATACAAATGAGATCGGTCTATATGGTTGTTTAAGGCCGTACCAAATTTCAAACGAAATTTGATGCGATAAGAGGCTCCGCAAGCAAAATCTGGAGATCGGTGTATATGGGAGCCAGTTCCATTGATCTTCCAAAAAGTGCAGAGCTCCCCAATGCAAAAGAAAATTTAAATTGGAAAAATACAAGGAGATGCTTTCGCTTACAGACTATTAAAAAAAATAAGGTTCCAAAATTGTGAACGGACGATAACAAAATCAGACGGAAACGTTGAAGAAAAATCAAAACAAAATGTTCACTGTTTTGTCCACGGACGTTGGAAAATCCACGATTCTAGGAATCGTAGGAAATCAAATATGCGGATCGGTTTATATTATGGACCGATCGGGACCAATTTCTGCATGGTTGTTACATGTCGTAGACTACATTAAAGATGAAATCGGTATTGATTTCGAGCCAAAGAAAGGGAGAATTCAAGTAAGGATACTTTTAAGACACAATTCTCTTTTAAATTTGGGATTTGTGTACTTGGTTCTAGGAAACAAAGTCTAGTTTTTTCAGCTTTTTTTATTAAAATTCTATCAAAGTCTTTTAAAAACAAGTTAACGACAACTTTATTGTCCAAATTCAGACTAGACTTCCAGTAGAAATTATACTATGTTTCAAGTAAAAACGTCTTTAAAATAAAGTGTTGAAAAACTTGTAGTATTTTTGAACGATTTTTTGTTTTGTTGTCAAGATGCAAAAAAGGCAACAAATTTAAAGACAATTTCACTAATTTTAAAGAATTTTGCTGAATTAATAATGTCAACATGATTTTAGCCCAAAAAATTTTTCTTTCACTCATTTCTAAGTCAAATCACTTAATTATAAGGACAATACGACTTCATTGAAATGTTTATCGACTTTTGGACAAGGAAAGAAACTTTATATTAGAGAAATGCGTCTTCTATGCTAAGTAAAATTTGCATTCGTATTTTAAGGACATGAAATCTGTGGTTTCACGAAAATATTTTTTTCAGTGTATGGCGCCACCAACTAAATCTCCAAAATTACATATGAAATAAGCTCCCAAAGTAGAAACCTATTCCATTATGAAATAAATCGTAAAAGTTGTTTGAGAACCCAGCCGAAAAATTCATTGTTTTCTAATGTACATTCAATAAAAATCCTTGGATTTACGCAGTTTTTACCAAAAATTTAAGTTTTTGATATTTCATTATAACTAAACCACGGTAGGGACGCCAAAACAATGCACCACAGTTTAATGAAAAGTTTACCAAAAGTTTACAAAATTATTATTATTTT